>NC_091384.1:13094123-13104123 GCF_038502225.1 Cherax quadricarinatus | reverse complement strand
AATCGTTTCTCTGTTCTCCAAGACGAGTGTACTTCAGTGGTTAATGAGGTTGAAGGTACCACTGATTTCCCTGCTAATCAAGGTAAGAATATTTTAATAGTAGGCGATTCTCAGGTAAGATATATGGACCGTGCATTTTGTAACAGAGACAGAAAGGTCAGACAGAAAGAGTGCCTTCCTGGAGCTGGTGTTGGTGACATAGTCAGCAGGTTGGATAATATTATGGCAGGTAATGGGAACAAGCCCATTATCTGTCTTAGTGCTGGGGTAATGACATAGGGAAGGGCAGGAGAGGGGAGCTGCTGGATAAGTACAGGTCAGCCATAGAAGTAGTTAGGTCTAAGGGAGGGATCCCAGTCATATGTAGCATCTTGCCTAGAAAGGGAGTGGGCAATTAATGGATGTCTAGGGCAATTGGTATAAATTGCTGGCTAGACAGGCACTGCAAAGAACTTGCAATCCCATTCATTGATAACTGGGACCTGTTCTTTAGCAAACGTGATATGTATGCAAGGGATGGGGTTTTCTCTCTGGGGCTGGAGTGGTTGCATTAGCCAATTCAATTGAGAGGGTAATTGATGACTTGTCTAGGAATTTAAACTGATAGATTACAGAGGTATGGGTGTTAGCAGGAAACAATCAGGTTGCAGCATTAGGGTTAAAAACAACTATTACTGGGATACCTCAGGGATATGTTTAAAAGACAATATTCAAAATAAAGTTGCTAGTAATGGCAAATCAATTTATCAACTAACAAAGAAAGATAGTAGAGGGCGACGAGTGACTAGCTCCCTTAAGGTTTACTGTACAAATAGCAGGAGTCTAAGAAATAAGACAGATGAGCTAAGATTACTTGCAAGTGCAGGTAATATAGACATTATTGGTATAACAGAGACCTGTGTGAGGGAAAAGTTCAATAGATAGGAGTAGCGAGGGAGTATATAGTAACAATAGTTTGATTGCCGGCTGCTTGTTAAGGTAGGGTCAATCTAGCTCCCGCTATCCCTTCCCCCCCTCTTGCCCCCCCCGAAAGGTGACGTGTGGGGCTCCAGCCAAACAGTAATCACTCGACTCACAGCTCCCAGCACTACTTTAAGTACATGCCTGCTCATTCTAGTGGACTTATTGGTTGAAAACTTCACTTTTGACCAATAATAAACTTAGTCCTTTCAGTCTTGCTCTATGTTAAATGTCTTAATAATCACCACGTCTTTTAGGTATTGTACTTATCATGGAGAGTGATTTCTTAAGCAGTGGGTAACCTGTCTCTCTTTCCAGTTTGGAATGACAGAATGGGTCACCTGCCAACCAACGAGTAGAATTGAAGGAGACGGACTATCGTCCTGAGACGTCCCATGTTTTATCTACTTGCCTATACACATGTATGAAGAATCAGGACGTAACCCCTCATCATTGCAGCCGTAAAGAACCTGATTTCCTGTAATCTGGATAAATTATTTACGGCTATAAGAACGAGCCGGTGGGTTGTCACCAACACCTGCGACCCCCCCCACACATCATCAGCAACGGCTACGATTTCAACAACACACAGTGTCACCAACACCAGACATCCAAGTTTTATATATATTAGCATTGAATTCAGATATCATTTATATTTTTCATTTTTCATTTTCTTTAATGTAGGATCAATATTTCATATTTAAGTGTTTTATATTTTATATTTCCTATATAATAAAATGTTTATGTTTGTCGGTTTTTGTTCTTTTTCCATGCATTAATTTTCCTGAGGAGGAGCCAGCCTTAGTAATACTGACTGAAGTTGTTACAGGGCTGAGTAAGTCTTCACAACCTGGTTCAACCTGAAAGATAGAGAAATGCCTTCTGAATGCAACATACAGGGTTATAAACTATTCCACACTGGTAGGGTCAACAGGAAGGGTGGTGAAGTGGCAATGTATGTCAGAGAAAATTTAAATTGCTGTCTTAGACATGATATAAGATTAGAAACATCGAACACAGAAACTGAGTGGCTACAGTTTCTCGAGGGACGAGACAAATTAATTTTGGGTGTGATTTATAGGCCCCCAAACCTTGATAGGAAGTGCAGTAACCTATTATGGGAAAAAATTCATGAGGCATCTAGATATGAAAATGTTGTGATAATGGGAGATTTTAACTTTAGACAAATTTATTGGAACAATGTGACAGGAAACCTTGAGTCTAGTGACTTTCTTGATACGGTTCAGGATTGCTTTTTAGAACAGGTTGTGACAGAACCAACTAGAGGAAACAATCTGCTTGACTTGGTTCTTGCCAACAAAGATTCACTAATTAATAATCTTGAGGTTAATGATGAGCTTGGGGAAAGTGATCATAAATCAGTTAGTTTCAATATATCATGGAATTACCCAGATAACTGCAATCAAATCTCTGTCCCAGATTTTCGATTGGCCGACTTCATGGGACTGAAAAATTACCTGGCTGGGCTAAATTGGCATGTCCTGACTATGGGTCAGGTAGGTGATCTTGGTTGCCAATATGACGTTTTTCAGAGCATAGTTATAGCTGCCCAGACAACTTTTGTTCCGAGTAAGGAAATTGGATCTAACACAAATGATCCCAAATGGATGAACAATAGATTAAAACATCTCATTGGTCAAAAGAGGGGCATATATAGGCGTATCAAAAGAGGGGATGGGCAGCTAAGAAATCAATATGTTCAATTAAAGAGAGAAATAAAGAAAGGAATAAGAAAACCAAAAAGGGATTATGAGGCTAGGGTCGCAAGGAATTCAAAGACTAACCCAAAAGGGTTCTTTCAGGTATACAGAAGTAAAATTGGGGAAAAGATTGGCCTACTTAAAAGTAACTCTGGTCAGATCACTGACAGTGATAAGGATATGTGTGAAATTCTCAATACCTACTTCCTCTCAGTTTTCACCCAGGAAAATACTAGCGATATTCCTGAAATAAAAGATTATGTAGAACAAGATAATAAACTATTTACGATTGCAGTAACTAGTGACATGGTCCTGAGACAAATAGAGAAACTAAAACCTAACAAATCCCCAGGTCCTGATGAACTGTTTGCAAGGGTGTTAAAGGAATGTAAAGAGGAACTTAGCATACCTTTGGCTAATCTTTTTAACATATCACTACAAACTGGCATAGTGCCTGATAGGTGGAAAATGGCAAATGTAATGTCTATTTACAAGGCAGGTGACAGGTCCTTGGCTTCGAACTATAGACCAATTTATGGAATCAATAATTGCCGAAAACAAATCGTAGCCATCTTGATAGGCACAGATTGATTAATGAATCTCAACACGGTTTTACAAAAGGGCGTTCCTGTCTTACGAATTTACTAACTTTTTTCACTAAGGTGTTTGAGGAGGTAGATCATGGTAATGAATATGATATTGTGTATATGGACTTCAGTAAGGCTTTCGATAGAGTTCCTCACCAGAGGCAATTGAGGAAACTTAAGGCACACGGAATAGAGGAGAAATTTTTTCCTGGTCACAGACATGGCTGACAAATAGGCAGCAGAGAGTTTGCATAAATGGGGAGATATCAGAATGGGGGCTCGTCACAAGCAGTGTTCCTCAGGGGTCAGTGTTGGGCCCTGTTATGCAGGGTTCTGCATGACATCGTAATGCACATATAGTGGAGAAGTGTGCCATAATAGTATGAATGTTATAATTGTAAAGAATAATTTTATAATTCATAATGTGCATTTGGTGGCACTGTAAAGTACTCTAACTGTAATTATAATGAAATCCTGCTAGGGATTTATTTTCTAAGGGTGTTTGGGTACGCGGAGTAAGCGTGGCTTGGGGCAGTCATGTGGAGTCAGCAAGGTGTGGAGGCTGGCGCCGGAGATGCTGTGTATTTAAGCTAAGTTTGTAGTTGTGTACTCCTTTTGTTTAGCTAACCCAAGCCATAGGCTCTTCTATGGCTTACCTGTATGCCCACCTTGGCTCTGACATGGTCAGGGTGCTGTGGGATGAGTGAGGAAATATAAAATGTGGTTGGTAGTGGAGTAGTGACGGCCTGGCGCTGACTAGGCCTAGTGGTTATGGTGGCTGGACCTCCAGGCAGCTGTTTCTTGTGTACCCTCATATGGGCGTTTGGGATAGAAGATAGAAGAAGGTGTTTATAGTGTGTATATAGTGTTATATTGAATAAATAGATATATTTCCCTAACTAGGATTTTTGCCTAACCCTCTGTTAACCAACCCATTGAAGTAACAAATACTGGTTTAGTGCTTTCTGTTTTGACTGGAATAGCCCTGGGTGGCCTGTTTATGTTTGAGATGAGTGTAACTTTTACCTTTGCCCTTAGACAAGGCTCTTGTCCCCAGCTATCCCACATTTCTGCGTAGCACATGATCAGGGTGCTGTTGGATGAGTGAGGAAATAAGAAACCATACAAAACATCCATACTTATTACTGCACCTGTTACATACATAGAACACTTTACTCTGATATTAAACCTCCCCTCAAACATCTCCTTGCCAACCTCAACAGAACACATGACCATAACACAAGGCACAGATCACTCTTTGATGTTCCTGGAGTCCATCTCACTCTATGCAAAAACTCAATGCACATAAAAGGCCCTAAAATCTGGAATTCGTTACCTGTAAATATAAAAGAAACACTACCTATTTATAAATTCAAGTCTCTTTTCAAAGATCACTTACTCACCCAAAATCAAATAAATACTGAATAACTGAACCTTATGAATTGTATACCTTAAATATTTCTCACAATTATAGCACATAAATGTTAAACCTAAGACCCAATCTAACTTTGTTATTTTTTAAATACACTACCTAACAGATTACTCCATTCTACTGAATGTACAGCAATGCATGCAACCATATGAGCTGTCTTTGTAATACTCATTTGTGTTTTATTATCTGTTTACAATAATGTTTTATCACTGATTACATCATTGCTTAGTTAATCTTAAATTAATTTTAAGCCAGCCCGTAATGCTATGCATACAAGTGGCTTTGGCATGCTGCTCTTTCCTGTATTTTTTGTACCTCTGTATGTTCAAATTATTAAATAAAAATAGGGTTGGTAGTGGAGTAGTGACGGCCTGGTACTGACTTGGCCTAGTGGTTAAGGTGGCTGGACCTCCAGCCAGCTGTTTCTTGTGTACCCTCATATGGGCGTTTAGGGTTAAGGTGTTTCTAGAGTGTGTATATAGTGTTATGTTGAATAAATAGATATATTTTCCTAATTGGGATTTTTGCCTAACCCTCTGTTAACCAACCCATTGAAGTAACACATATTGGTTTAGCGCTTTCTGTTTTGACTGGGATAGCCCTGGGTGGCCAGTTTATGCTTGAGATGTGTGTAACTTTTACCTTGGCCCTTAGACAAGGCTCTTGCCGCCAGGTATCCCACATGTGGAAAATTACATTTATCTGGATGTAACTCATAATGTACATACCAGTAAATGGTAACACAAATAATTATTATTTATCAAAGTTACTTAGACAAGTAGGAATTTGGGACACCTAGGTCACAAAAATGTCCCCCTTCGATACCTACAACTGTCATGTCCACAAGTTGCTCTAGACCTATAATTACAAATAATATGTACATACACACCAGGAATTCTGGTAAATATAGAAATTGGTGGACTGTATATTAAAATTAATGATACTTTATATATATACACATTTACATAACAGAAGGAGAATATATCTTAATATCACTCACCAATTTGACTGGAGATTAATGTGTATCATACTCAAAACCTCATTCTAACTAAATTTATGATGATAATACTGGCCAGAATTACAACACAATTTAGATAGCCTATCTGAGGTTCCTGGAGCTGTTTTGTCCAGTCGCCTGATATCTCAGGTTATGCAGGAATGCACATCCAACAATTTCGGCTCCTATTTGAGAGGTTTTAAGCCCAATATAACCTCTAGAGCACGAAAATTCTTCCAATTATTCACTAACGTTTGTGTTGACTAGTTCAAACATTGCGAGTCTCTTCTCTGCACAGGCGCAGGGCTTCCCATTTTCGATAACATAATTTTTATTAAATACAATATGTTTTAATTTACATACAAATACACTATTTATGGAAAATATACTATTTTCCACACTGTGGCCAGGCGGAGTTCGTTGCTAAACGACTCAAATTACTCCATTCTTTAGGAGACGATTCCAGCCAGTTCTGGCTTGAGTGGCTGTTGTCCTAGTAGGTCTTACCACGATTTCATCTTCCGGCATCACTCGGTCTGGTTATCTTCAATATCACTCGTGTCACTTTCCCTCAGATTTTCATTTACGTTTGATTGAATGCCATTTAATTCCAAGGGAATCAATTTATTAATTGTCCATAAACTTTCCTGGCCACAATACAACACTTTGACATTCTTGACAACACCTTGTGCATCTGGGTACAATGTCAATACTTTGCCCAGAGGCCACAATGTTCAATGTTGTTCAGTATCAATCAACACAATGTCACCTTGTTGAATGTTCTGTCGATTTACTGCCTCTGTCGCACCATAAAAATGTTCACTTAGAGTAAGAAGATATTCCTTACGCCACACATTAGACCACTGATCAAAATAACCCTTGTGATACTTGTTCAAGGTCCATTCCTGTGTTTTACAGCTTAATTTATTCTGTACTATGGCACTAAATAACCAGTCTGATTCCTTCAGATTATATTTATTACTTAAAGTTTTGAGAGTGCTCTCCAGTTTAAATCTAAACTGCTGTAAACCTTTGTAAGTGTGATCAGGAGATTTTAAATTAACAATGATATTCACTAGATCCAACCTACTTTGTTCTATATTACCATAAGTGACCTTCAGCAAGTCAACTGCTTCCTTGTAAGAGTCATCTACATTGGGAAAGGCTTGTATGAGTGAGCATTTCCTCTTACCTGTCCTTTGAAGTAAAATAATTTAGTTACACAGGCTAGATCACTCCTGTCATGCACAGCTGCTTTAAAAATTGACCAAAATTCCTCGCAATTTTCTCCAGGATTAAATACAGGTAAACATAATTCTGGGAGTTTTGGGAAAGACATCTTATTTGTTGGAGCAGACTGATTAACTGCCTGGTTTACACATTTTAATTTATTCAAGGCCTGACTTTTACAAGAATCTTTTCCTCTAATTCATAATACTGATTAATCATGAGATCTACTTCAGTCTCATCTACACAGTTTACTTACAAATCTCCTTCATATTTGTTGTAATATAATTTTTTTATTTTTTTTTTTTTTTATTATCACACCGGCCGATTCCCACCAAGGCAGGGTGGCCCGAAAAAGAAAAACTTTCACCATCATTCACTCCATCACTGTCTTGCCAGAAGGGTGCTTTACACTACAGTTTTTAAACTGCAACATTAACACCCATCCTTCAGAGTGCAGGCACTGTACTTCCCATCTCCAGGACTCAAGTCCGGCCTGCCGGTTTCCCTGAATCCCTTCATAAATGTTACTTTGCTCACACTCCAACAGCACGTCAAGTATTAAAAACCATTTGTCTCCATTCACTCCTATCAAACACGCTCACGCATGCCTGCTGGAAGTCCAAGCCCCTCGCACACAAAACCTCCTTTACCCCCTCCCTCCAACCCTTCCTAGGCCGACCCCTACCCCGCCTTCCTTCCACTACAGACTGATACACTCTTGAAGTCATTCTGTTTCGCTCCATTCTCTCTACATGTCCGAACCACCTCAACAACCCTTCCTCAGCCCTCTGGACAACAGTTTTGGTAATCCCGCACCTCCTCCTAACTTCCAAACTACGAATTCTCTGCATTATATTCACACCACACATTGCCCTCAGACATGACATCTCCACTGCCTCCAGCCTTCTCCTCGCTGCAACATTCATCACCCACGCTTCACACCCATATAAGAGCGTTGGTAAAACTATACTCTCATACATTCCCCTCTTTGCCTCCAAGGACAAAGTTCTTTGTCTCCACAGACTCCTAAGTGCACCACTCACTCTTTTTCCCTCATCAATTCTATGATTCACCTCATCTTTCATAGACCCATCCGCTGACACGTCCACTCCCAAATATCTGAATACGTTCACCTCCTCCATACTCTCTCCCTCCAATCTGATATTCAATCTTTCATCACCTAATCTTTTTGTTATCCTCATAACCTTACTCTTTCCTGTATTCACCTTTAATTTTCTTCTTTTGCACACCCTACCAAATTCATCCACCAAACTCTGCAACTTCTCTTCAGAATCTCCCAAGAGCACAGTGTCATCAGCAAAGAGCAGCTGTGACAACTCCCACTTTGTGTGTGATTCTTTATCTTTTAACTCCACGCCTCTTGCCAAGACCCTCGCATTTACTTCTCTTACAACCCCATCTATAAATATATTAAACAACCACGGTGACATCACACATCCTTGTCTAAGGCCTACTTTTACTGGGAAAAAATTTCCCTCTTTCCTACATACTCTAACTTGAGCCTCACTATCCTCGTAAAAACTCTTCACTGCTTTCAGTAACCTACCTCCTACACCATACACTTGCAACATCTGCCACATTGCCCCCCTATCCACCCTGTCATACGCCTTTTCCAAATCCATAAATGCCACAAAGACCTCTTTAGCCTTATCTAAATACTGTTCACTTATATGTTTCACTGTAAACACCTGGTCCACACACCCCCTACCTTTCCTAAAGCCTCCTTGTTCATCTGCTATCCTATTCTCCGTCTTACTCTTAATTCTTTCAATTATAACTCTACCATACACTTTACCAGGTACACTCAACAGACTTATCCCCCTATAATTTTTGCACTCTCTTTTATCCCCTTTGCCTTTATACAAAGGAACTATGCATGCTCTCTGCCAATCCCTAGGTACCTTACCCTCTTCCATACATTTATTAAATAATTGCACCAACCACTCCAAAACTATATCCCCACCTGCTTTTAACATTTCTATCTTTATCCCATCAATCCCGGCTGCCTTACCCCCTTTCATTTTACCTACTGCCTCACGAACTTCCCCCACACTCACAACTGGCTCTTCCTCACTCCTACAAGATGTTATTCCTCCTTGCCCTATACACGAAATCACAGCTTCCCTATCTTCATCAACATTTAACAATTCCTCAAAATATTCCTTCCATCTTCCCAATACCTCTAACTCTCCATTTAATAACTCTCCTCTCCTATTTTTAACTGACAAATCCATTTGTTCTCTAGGCTTTCTTAACTTGTTAATCTCACTCCAAAACTTTTTCTTATTTTCAACAAAATTTGTTGATAACATCTCACCCACTCTCTCATTTGCTCTCTTTTTACATTGCTTCACCACTCTCTTAACTTCTCTCTTTTTCTCCATATACTCTTCCCTCCTTGCATCACTTCTACTTTGTAAAAACTTCTCATATGCTAACTTTTTCTCCCTTACTACTCTCTTTACATCATCATTCCACCAATCGCTCCTCTTCCCTCCTGCACCCACTTTCCTGTAACCACAAACTTCTGCTGAACACTCTAACACTACATTTTTAAACCTACCCCATACCTCTTCGACCCCATTGCCTATGCTCTCATTAGCCCATCTATCCTCCAATAGCTGTTTATATCTTACCCTAACTGCCTCCTCTTTTAGTTTATAAACCTTTACCTCTCTCTTCCCTGATGCTTCTATTCTCCTTGTATCCCATCTACCTTTTACTCTCAGTGTAGCTACAACTAGAAAGTGATCTGATATATCTGTGGCCCCTCTATAAACATGTACATCCTGAAGTCTACTCAACAGTCTTTTATCTACCAATACATAATCCAACAAACTACTGTCATTTCGCCCTACATCATATCGTGTATACTTATTTATCCTCTTTTTCTTAAAATATGTATTACCTATAACTAAACCCCTTTCTATACAAAGTTCAATCAAAGAGCTCCCATTATCATTTACACCTGGCACCCCAAACTTACCTACCACACCCCTCTCTAAAAGTTTCTCCTACTTTAGCATTCAAGTCCCCTACCACAATTACTCTC
>NC_091384.1:13048332-13094023 GCF_038502225.1 Cherax quadricarinatus | reverse complement strand
AACAGAAGTCCAGAGGTTATACTGCAGCTTTATACATCATTAGTAAGGCCTCACCTAGATTATGCAGCTCAGTTCTGGTCTCCATATTACAAAATGGATATAAATTCATTAGAAAACATTCAGTGTAGAATGACTAAATTAATACATAGCATTAGAAATCTTCCTTATGAAGAAAGATTGAAGACTCTTAAATTACATTCACTTGTTAGACGAAGAATGAGGGGAGACATGATAGAAGTGTATAAGTGGAAGATGGGTATTAATAAAGGGGGATATTAATAAGGTCTTGAGGATATCTCTCCAAGAGAGAACCTACAGTAATGGATTTCAATTAGACAAGTTTAGGTTTAGAAAGGACATAGGATAGTATTGGTTTGGAAATAGGGTAGTTGATGAGTGGAACAGTCTATCTAGTTGGGTTATTGAGGCTAGGACTTTGGGTAGTTTCAAATTTAGGTTGGATAAATATATGAGTGAGAGGGGATGGATTTGAGTGGGACTTGCAAAGGAATGGATAGAGTTATCAGAGCTTATTTCTTGGGTAGCATTGAAAATTCGGTTGGGCAAATGTATGGGCCAACAGGCCTGCTGCAGTGAGTTTTCTTGCTAACTCAGTTGAGGGGGTTGTTAGGACTAAACTAGGATTAGTTAGAGGTATGGGTTTAGAAATGATAAATAATGAGTATGGATATATTGACTTATGCTCTGATATTAAGAATCTTAATAGTAACTGTCATGGAGTAACTCTGGGCAATGATAATCTCAGAAATTGTGTAAAAACAAAGATCAATAGGAAAAATGTGCAGGAGAAAAAACATATGATGGTATTTTATGCTAACAGTCGAAGTGCAAGAAATAAAATTAATGAACTACGTTTGGTAGCATGTGCTGGGAACTTTGATATCATTGCATTAACTGAAACGTGGTATGATTTGAAGAGTCGGGATATGACTGCTGAGTGTAATATTCAGGGATTTAAGTTGTTCAATGTAGATATATGTAATTGGAAGGGGGGAGGAGTTGCATTATATGTTCGAGAAAATATTGATTGTTGCATAAAAACTGGTATAAAAATAGATGGAGCAGTAACAGAATCTGTTTGGGTAGAGTTTGTAGAGGGTCAAGAAAAACTAATTTTAGGTGTAATATACCGACCTCCAGGCTTGGATCACGATAGAGGGAGACTTCTTTGGAACGAAATTGTTAGGGCTTCTGGACACACTAACATAGTCATAGTAGGGGACTTTAACTTTAGTCAAATTGGCTGGAATTCTTTGACAGGTAATCTAGAGTCCAGTGACTTTATGGAAACAGTTCGGGACTGCTTTCTGAAGCAGTGCGTAACAGAGCCTGCCAGGGGTAATAATTTGCTAGACCTAGTCTTGTCAAATAAGGAAACACTCGTGAATAATCTGGAGATCACTGAAGAGCTTGGCGCAAGTGATCACAAGTCCATCACTTTTAGCATTAACTGGGAATGCAAGAATAATGATAATACAGTAAAAATCCCTGGTTTCCGTTCTGCCGACTGTGATGGACTTAGGGAACATCTGTCAAATCTTGATTGGGGTTACTTAGCTAATGATTTTATTGGCGATGATCATACTTATGATTTTTAAGGGATCTGCTTTTATGATTTTTTTCTTAATAATGTACACCGTGCCCAGAGTATATACATTCCCCAGAGAGATATTAGGTCTAATAATAACGATCCCAAATGGGTTAACAGTAGGTTAAAGCATCTATTAGGGGAGAAAAGGGGAATTTATAGGCGCATCAGAAGAAGAGAGGTTAACCTTACTGACCAATATGTTCAGCTTAAAAGAGAAGTAAAAAAGGGGATTAGAAAGGCTAAACGTGACTATGAAATTAGAGTTGCTAGTGAATCAAAGACTAATCCAAAGGGGTTCTTTCAAGTGTATAGGACGAAGGTGAAGGAAAAAGTAGGACCTCTGAAAACTGGGAATGGACAGCTGACGGATAACGAACTGGAAATGTGTTCCTTATTTAATGACTGTTTTTTGTCAGTTTTTACACAGGAACATGTAAATGAGATTCCAGTAATTAACAATTATTTAGTTCCTGATGAATTTAAATTAACTAATATTACTGTCACGAGGGACATGGTTATTAAACAGATAGACAAACTGAAGCAAAATAAGTCCCCGGGACCCGATGAGTTGTTTTCCAGGGTACTTAAGGAATGCAAGATGGAACTTAGTCAGCCATTAACGAGTGTGTTTAATGCGTCCATCCTTACCGGTGTTGTGCCAGAGTTGTGGAAGATGGCTAATGTGGTTCCTATATTCAAATCAGGGGATAAGTCCGTTCCTTCAAATTACCGTCCAATAAGCCTGACATCTATAGTGGGCAAGTTACTAGAATCAATTATAGATGACATTATTAGAAGTCACCTTGAAGAGCATAACTTGATAAATGAATCTCAGCATGGATTCACGAGAGGTCGTTCCTGCCTGACAAACTTGTTGACGTTCTTCAATAGAACATTTGAGGCAGTAGACAGTGATAAGGAATATGATATTGTTTATTTGGATTTTAGTAAAGCCTTCGATAGAGTACCTCACAAGAGACTCTTAAGAAAAGTGGCAGCTCATAGTATAGGAGGTAAAGTTCTAGCATGGATAGAGGCATGGCTTACCAATAGAAAGCAGAGAGTTACCATTAATGGAGTGAAATCTGAATGGGGATTAGTCACTAGTGGCGTACCACAAGGATCAATTTTAGGCCCTCTCTTGTTCATAATTTACATTAATGACCTTGATGAAGGGATTACGAGTGACATGAGTAAGTTTGCTGATGATACAAAGATAGGCCGTATAATTCACTCTGAGGAGGATAGCAATGAACTCCAGGAGGATTTGGACAAATTAATGTCCTGGTCTGAAAAATGGCAGATGAACTTTAATGTGGATATGAAAATAACCTTCGAAGTTACAATCTAGGTGAAGTAGAGCTTGATCATACAGAATGTGAAAAGGACTTGGGAGCCATGGTGAGCAGAAATCTAAAGCCAAGACAGCAGTGCCTTAGTGTGCGCAACAAGGCCAACAGATTACTTGGATTTATCTCAAGAAGTATAAGTAACAGAAGTTCAAAAGTTATTTTACAGCTCTACACATCACTAGTGAGGCCTCATTTAGATGCTGCTGCTCAGTTTTGGTCCCCTTACTACAGGATGGATATAGACTCATTAGAGAACATACAGAGAAGAATGACTAAAATGATTTACTGTGTAAGGAACCTTCCATATAAAGATAGACTTAAAGCCTTAAATCTCCACTCTCTTTAGAGGCGTAGAATGAGGGAAGATATCATTGAAGTGTATAAGTGGATGACGGGCATAAACAAGGGAGATATTAATAAAGTACTCAGGGTGTCGAACCAGGTAAGAACCAGAAATAATGGATTTAAGTTGGATAAATTTAGATTTAGAAAGGACATAGGTAAGTACTGGTTCTCTAACAGAATTGTTGATGCGTGGAACAGTCTTCCCAGTGGGGTGATAGAGGCTAGGACCTTGGGTAGCTTTAAGAAGAGACTGGACAAATATATGAGTGGGAGGGGCTGGGTTTGATTGGTGTCATTGGATACGGGAGTTATTTCTTGGGTAGCTTTAGGTAGAGAAAATTTTGATAAGGCCCTGCCTCGCATGGGCCAGTAGGCCTTCTGCAGTGTTCCTACATTCTTATGTTCTTATGACCGAGCTGTCAGCATAGTTGTTGATCCCCTGTATATGTATATGTTATCTGAATATCATAGTACCATCCATATACACAACGAGAAGCAATTATTACTACAGAAAAAGCGTCCTTCCTCCAAAATTTGCACCAGTCAACTATGGTGATAATATAGCATTTATTGTGGTGGAGACGGAAAAAAAAAAAAAAAAAAAAAAAAAAAAAAAAAAAAAAAAAAAATAGAAAATCCAGATATAGCGATTGATAAACAAGGAGGTGACCGTTCGTCATTGTAGGAGCTGCCAGATATCACCGGCTCTTCAACACGCAAGTTATACTTTTGTATCAGTCAAATCACATATTACTCGGGTAGATAATTTCCAGTAGATCCTTCATGTGTTAGCTCAAATCACCGACCAGTATGTTTTAAATAAGTGACCCACTGATCAGAGCAGATCGACTGGTCCGGACCCTTGACTGGTCCGAACCCTTGACTGGTCCGAACCCTTGACTGGTCCGAACCCGGGACTGGTTTCAAACAGTTTCGTTGGACAATAAAGCAGACTGTAAACGGATGGGGTTGTAGGCGCCCTTATAAACACAAACATTAAAAATCAGGAACGTGACGGTAAGCTGTCCAATATACAAAAAGAGTTAGAAACAGAAATACAAATAGCTAGAGCTTCATTTAAGGTTATTAATATAATATTCAAGAGGTTGCTAGTAGAATTGCAGTAAATCAACCATTCAAATCATTATGAAGCTGTGTGTAGTCTGTGGTCAGTCAAACAAACGGGCTTCCACATGGATAAATTGTCATTTTTGTGGAAATTGGTGTCATGCCCCTTGTGCAGATATCCCAGAACTAGCTACAAGCAGTATTAAAACAGAGAAGTGTTTCTGGGTATGCCCAAATGAGGAAAATCTGTGGACTAAAATCACAAGGGTATTAAAAGAGGACAACATCAAAGCTGCTTTCATAGAAAACCTGGAAGCTTTCTACAACAGATGGGAACATAAAAAGTCTGGGCTGAATGGTACTGCCCTTGATACTGGCCATGTAGTCACAAACTGTAAGGCTGGAGGTGATGTCCTGGGAGACAGTAATAGTAAAGCTGGAGGTGCTGTCCTGGGAGACAGTAATGGTGAAGCTGGAGGTGCTGTCCTGGGAGACAGAAATGGTGAAGCTGGAGATACTGTCCTGGGAGACAGTAATGGTGAAGCTGGAGATTTTGTCCAGGTAGTCGGGAATTATACGCAGGAAGGAATACATATAAATGACCTCATAGGGGACAGGAGCCATAGTAGGGAAACAAGTGTAGTCAAAGATAAGATAAAACCAATATTGCAAACTAGAAATACCGCAGGAAATAGCAAACAAGAGGACTCCAATAGCAATAGTGAGGATAAATTACCAAAAACAACTGGTGGGAGCTCCATTGTTGGTGCTAGGGAGGATAGAAGTAAGACAGGGAAACATGCACCAACAGGGAATACAGTCACAGAAACCCAAGGCAAGCGGAAACCAAGCCTGTGCACATACTATGCACTTGGTATCTGCTGGCATGGGAAATCTGGAAAAACAGATGGGACGTGCAACTATGACCACCCTAGAAAATGCCATGCCCATATGACAACAGGAAAATGCAAACTCCCTTCCTGTAAGCTTTTTCACCCTGAAATGTGTACCTCTTCAGTACAGGAAAGACTGTGCTATAACTTAAATTGCCAGGCATACCATCTAAAGGGGACAAAAAGATACAAAACATCCAGGCCATGGGAAAACCTGGGTAGCCACAGCCACTCAAGAGGGAGAGGTTTTTTAGTGCCAGGAAGGAAAAAAAACTGGCAGGAAATGGCAGAAATCGTACACCAAATCCAGTCATTCCTGGAGTGGAACCACAGTCGATGGCCTCCACTCCAAACCAACAGATACAGATACTAATGCCGGAAAAAAAATCCCCCCCCAGTACCAACAATACCACCAGTCCGATAACATTCTTCTTTGCAAATATACAGGGTCTAAAGCCAGCAACAAACAACAAAATACCTTTCATCCGTGGACTGCTTGCAGAGGCAAAGGCAATGTTCGCGGCTTTCACTGAGACCCACATAAAGGATCACTTGGACAATGAAATATGGATCCCAGGTTACAACCTATACAGATGTGACAGAGTGAACAGGCAAAAGGGGGGGGGGTTGGCCTGTACATTGCAGAGTCACTTGTTTGCACAAAACTGCTTAATGCCTCAAATGACGTAGTGGAAGTTTTAGCAGTAAAGGTCGAGAACCAAAACCTAGTCATTGTGGTAGTCTACAAGCCTCCGGATGCAACATCCCAGCAATTCCAGGAACAGCTGTTAAAAATTGACCACTGTCTGGAAAATCTTCCAGCTCCTGCACCCAACATCTTGCTCCTGGGGGATTTCAACTTAAGGCACCTAAAATGGAGGAATATAGCAAATAATATTGTTGCAGTAATAACACCAGGAGGCAGCTCTGATGAAAACTCACACTCACACGAGCTTTTAAATCTCTGCACAAAATTCAATTTAAACCAGCAAATAATAGAGCCTACTAGACTGGAGAATACACTAGACCTCATATTCACTAACAATGATGATCTGATAAGAAATGTCACCATATCAAAAACAATATACTCAGATCACAACATAATTGAGGTTCAGACATGTATGCGAGGAGCCCCAGACCGACAAAATGAGACTAGTCACGAGGGAGCATTCACCAAATTCAACTTCAATAACAAAAACATAAAGTGGGACCAAGTAAACCAAGTCCTAACCGATATAAGCTGGGAAGATATACTAAGCAACACAGACCCAAACTTATGCCTAGAACAGATTAACTCGGTGGCACTCGATGTATGCACAAGGCTTATTCCTCTAAGAAAAAGGAGGAGTAGATGTAAAATAGAAAGAGACAGGCGCTCCCTTTACAGGCGACGGAAAAGAATAACAGAGCGGCTAAAAGAGGTCAATATATCTGAAATGCGCAGGGAGACACTGGTCAGAGAAATAGCAAGCATCGAACTTAAGCTAAAAGAATCCTTTAGGAGTCAGGAATCGCGGGAAGAACTAAAAGCTATAAATGAAATCGAAAGAAACCCAAAGTATTTCTTCTCCTATGCCAAATCAAAATCGAGAACAACGCCCAGTATTGGGCCCCTACTTAAACAAGATGGGTCCTACACAGATGACAGCAAGGAAATGAGTGAGCTACTCAAGTCCCAATATGACTCAGTTTTTAGCAAGCCGCTAACCAGACTGAGAGTCGAAGATCAAAATGAATTTTTTATGAGAGAGCCACAAAATTTGATTAACACAAGCCTATCCGATGTTATCCTGACGCCAAATGACTTCGAACAGGCGATAAATGACATGCCCATGCACTCTGCCCCAGGGCCAGACTCATCAAGAACTGCAAGAAGCCCCTATCACGAGCCTTTTCCATCCTATGGAGAGGGAGCATGGACACGGGAGTCGTCCCTCAGTTACTAAAAATAACAGACATAGCCCCACTCCACAAAGGGGGCAGTAAAGCAACAGCAAAGAACTACAGACCAATAACACTAACATCCCATATCATAAAAATCTTTGAAAGGGTCCTAAGAAGCAAGATCACCACCCATCTAGAAACCCATCAGTTACACAACCCAGGGCAACATGGGTTTAGAACAGGTCGCTCCTGTCTGTCTCAACTACTGTATCACTACGACAAGGTCCTAAATGCACTAGAAGACAAAAAGAATGCAGATGTAATATATACAGACTTTGCAAAAGCCTTCGACAAGTGTGACCATGGCGTAATAGCGCACAAAATGCGCGCTAAAGGAATAACAGGAAAAGTCGGTCGATGGATCTATAATTTCCTCACTAACAGAACACAGAGAGTAGTCGTCAACAGAGTAAAGTCCGAGGCAGCTACGGTGAAAAGCTCTGTTCCACAAGGCACAGTACTAGCTCCCATCTTGTTCCTCATCCTCATATCCGACATAGACAAGGATGTCAGCCACAGCACCGTGTCTTCCTTTGCAGATGACACCCGAATCTGCATGACAGTGTCTTCCATTGCAGACACTGCAAGGCTCCAGGCGGACATCAACCAAATCTTTCAGTGGGCTGCAGAAAACAATATGAAGTTCAACGATGAGAAATTTCAATTACTCAGATATGGTAAACATGAGGAAATTAAATCTTCATCAGAGTACAAAACAAATTCTGGCCACAAAATAGAGCGAAACACCAACGTCAAAGACCTGGGAGTGATTATGTCGGAGGATCTCACCTTCAAGGACCATAACATTGTATCAATCGCATCTGCTAGAAAAATGACAGGATGGATAATGAGAACCTTCAAAACTAGGGAGGCCAAGCCCATGATGACACTCTTCAGGTCACTTGTTCTATCTAGGCTGGAATATTGCTGCACTCTAACAGCACCTTTCAAGGCAGGTGAAATTGCCGACCTAGAAAATGTACAGAGAACTTTCACGGCGCGCATAACGGAGATAAAACACCTCAATTACTGGGAGCGCTTGAGGTTTCTAAACCTGTATTCCCTGGAACGCAGGAGGGAGAGATACATGATTATATACACCTGGAAAATCCTAGAGGGACTAGTACCGAACTTGCACACGAAAATCACTCACTACGAAAGCAAAAGACTTGGCAGACGATGCACCATCCCCCCAATGAAAAGCAGGGGTGTCACTAGCACGTTAAGAGACCATACAATAAGTGTCAGGGGCCCGAGACTGTTCAACTGCCTCCCAGCACACATAAGGGGGATTACCAACATACCCCTGGCAGTCTTCAAGCTGGCACTGGACAAGCACCTAAAGTCAGTTCCTGATCAGCCGGGCTGTGGCTCGTACGTTGGTTTGCGTGCAGCCAGCAGCAACAGCCTGGTTGATCAGGCGCTGATCCACCAGGAGGCCTGGTCACAGACCGGGCCGCGGGGGCGTTGACCCCCGAAACTCTCTCCAGGTAAACTCCAGGTAATATGATTCATGCAATCTTAATGACACGATTGCAAACAAACCATACCACGGGCGGGTATAGAATCCGCGATCAGAGAGTCTCAAAATTCCAGACCGTCGCGTTAGCCACTAGACCAGCTTCCACAATAAGATTCATCTAACTAGGTATATTTCTACACCATAGGAAGGTTAGCATAGGCACCACTGTGACCACAAATGCAAGTTTTTACAGACGAATCTCCAGCTAGTGTGGCAGTGACGAACTCTAGCTCAAGTCCCTTCAAAGCCGTCAATATGACTTGCATTTGTGGTCACAGAGGTGCCTATGCTAACCTTCCTATGGTGTAGAAATGGATGAATCTTATTGTGGCTAGCTGGTCCAGTGGCTAACGCGATGGTCTGGAGTTTTGAGACTCTCTGATTGTGGGTTCTATCCCCGCCCATGGTATGGTTTACCATCCATATGTTTTACATAGTTGGCCCCTTGCTAGGCTCAGTGACTAGCATGTGTGACTTCACGTGATGTAGCATGTGAGAGTGAGACTCGATGGCTCTCCCTTCATGCTTAGGTCTAAGAACAGGCAACATGGCAGGTTGGGCTCCTCCTTCTTACACCCTGCTAATATAAGTGTTACCAACGAACAAGTGTATTTACCTAAAACCATCACATCTCCACAAACCCTCTCAACAGCAGTACATAGTGGCCATGGCATCACGAGTGGGGTGAGGGGCAAGGGAGGTGTGAAAGACCCTGGTGAGCTTGTGGGGGGCTGTGGGCCAGAGGGGGTGCCAGCACTAGCAAGCCTCCGATGTATGGCACTGAATACTAATTGGTTGTGTGAAAAACTGAAGCGTGTTTGACTAAGCATGTTTTTGCTTAGATACCGAGTGGATGTGGTATACATACAGGAACAAAACTGGAAAGCAGGGAAGGTTTTTTGAGGTGGAAGGTTACCACTGTTTCATGGCACATTCAGAGCATCTAAAGGGAGGGGGATGCCATTTTGATCTGGGAGGCAAGCCCGTTCGTGTTGCTCAGGAGTGAGGGGTAGAGGGCAGAGTTTTACAAATGGATGGGTGGTGGGGAGGGAAGAGGGTGGGTTTTCTATGCATATACGTGCCGGTAGAGAATGTTGTACGAGTTAAAGATGATTCCATGAGGGAAGAGTTCGTTTATTTTTTGGATTGTTACCTGAATTAGTGTTAGTGGGCGAAGATTGGAATTGTATTGTCTGACGGGCGGATGTAGCACCGAGGGGGGGGGTTCTCGCATTGGTTGGATGAGCTTCTCCAGGATGTTCAATTATGGGATGTGTTTACCAGGGGTTCGTGGGAGGTGGAACATACTTTTGTTAGGAAGGGATATGGGGTAAGGTTGGATCATATATATGCCATGAGGTGCATCGATATCGAATCCATTAGCACTGTTGGTGCCCCATATTCAGATCACAGGGCTGTGGCAGTGGCAGATGGGTTACTGGAAATTAAATGTGGGGGTTCTCGAGGATTAGGAGGTGGGAGGGGAGGTTCACAGCATTATGGGAAGAGCTAGGAAAGGAGGGGAGGGTGGTATTGCAAAGGCTCAGATTAGGGATTTTATATCCAAGAGGGGAAGAGAATCAATTGCATGCAATATGGATTGTTGAATTATCTGGAGCAGCACTTACATGTTTGCAACAGTAGTGGCACTTTGCACGGACGGTACCGGGTGGGGGAGATGGAGGACCTGAAGGATGGAGGATCTGAAGGAGTTGCAGATTGAAAGGTTTGAAACAGTATGGGTGCAGGCGGGTCTTGATGAAATGCTATGGGGGGATAGGCCATCAGCTTGTGTTCTGAGTGGTCAACAACATTGTAGGAGGATGACAACTATTACGCAGCTGGAGGTGTGTAGCGAGGAGGAGGGTTATCGGATGGGGCAGGTACTCAGGTCGACGGGGGGCATGGGAACGTATGCTGATAGGTGGTATGAGCATAGTGGGGTGGTAGCAGAGCTGTTGGAGGAGGTATGTGGCTGTGTAAGAAAACCCTTGGGGAGAGGAAATAGAATGGCATTGGGGGTTATTGAGGAGGAAATTTTGGAGAGCATTGGCAGGTATGAGCAAGGGCTAGGTGCCAGGTGTCTATGGGCTCCCACGTGAATTTTATTTGGTACACTGGGATCTGATAAGGGGGGATCTTGGTCAGATAACTGAATGCGATGAAAAAGGAGGGTAGTTTATGGATGGGCAAGCAGTATGGGTGGTGGTTTTAGTTCTAAAGGGGTCACATCAGCGAACTCTCAAGGATTATCGGGCGATATCCTTAATATGTACTGAATTCAAGATTAATTCAAAGGTGCTACATAATTGTCTCAAGTGTGTTGACAGGGTGGTTTCCCCAAGCCAGTTCGGTTTGCCTGGAAGGTCTATGGTGATGGGTCACGGTTTCTTACTGGATTTTGTAGCTGTGATAGGTGAGGGGAGAGGAAGGCGGCTTTTTAGCATTGGATTGGAGAGGAGCACATGACACTCTGGAGAGGGAGGCATTAGGCTATATTTTATTAAATCAGAGTTTTGGGAAGGAAATAGTGGGATGGGTGAACAAATTACATGCACATGCGTGTGTTCTTGTGCAAGTTAATGGGCATTTGGGGAAGGTGGTTGCAGTAGGGTTGGGTCTCTGGCAGGGGTGCCCGGTCTCGCAACTCTTGTTTGCCTGTGTGCAACAACCTTTTCATAGATTGGTGGAAGCAAAAATTCATAGGGACAGAGATGGGGCTGGGTGTGCATAGCAGAGTCTGGTAGGGTACATTGATGATATGAAGCTCTTGGTGGATGAGTGAATGCAGTTGGGTGGTTTCGAGGGGGTGGTGAGGATTTACAGAGAGGCGACTAGGATAGTGAATGTAGAGAAGTAGTGCAATCTAAGGTTGGAGATGTGGGAAGGCAGGGCAGAGTGGGGGTGTTGGGTGGTGAGGAACTTCATGGAGTTGAAGATATGTAGCATTCTCTACAGGGGACACTTAGTACGGGTGAGGGAGGATAATTTGGGAACAGGTGTTCCCATTAATAGTGCAGGTAATCAAGCATGTTCAGATTTTTGTGGGGTTCAGGGTGTGAGTGGTTATGTCACCTGTGCAAAATGGGGGGATGGGTCTGTTGGATTTACAGAGGAGGGTTAAATGTGTATTTATCAGGCGTGAGGTTTTGCAGAGGGGAAATTTTTGGGAGGGGCAGTTGGGGAAGGTTCATAAGGTGTTGTGGGGTTTGTACGGGGGGGAGGGAGTGCGAGGCAGCATTACCGGTGCTGGCAGTGGTTCGGGACTTAGGGAGAGTCAGGGTGGGAGTGTTACAATTAGCAATGGGGAGGACTGAAGTGCAGGTGGGAAAGTGCTATAGCCAATTTACGATTGGACATCCATCTGGGAGAAGTTCAGGAGGTTGAAGTTGCCACCTAGGGAGCAGGAGGTAATGTTCCATTTTTTGCAAGAGATTTTGTCTTCTGGTGTGGTATTGTGGGATAAGAGGTTGGGGGGGTGGGGCACTGTGGTTTATGTGGGGGAGGACACAGCTTTCCATGTTTATTTTTGTGAGAGGGTGGAAGGGATTAGGGAATGGGTGGGTAGGGTTGTGGAGAGGGTGGAAGGGATTAGGGAATGGGTAGGTAGGGTTGTGGGGAAGGTGGGGGTAGGGTTGTGTCGGTTTTGCAGGCACTAAGTTTGAATGTGAGGTGGAAGAGGGGGCAGTGCATGTGCACTAGCATATGTGATGGTGGATTACATGATTATAGCCTGGAGCATGAGGGCATCTGATGCGTGAGGTGAGAAAGTGTGTATTGGCAGCGATGGTGCATTGTATATTATATAGAAATAGGAGTATATACGGGGCTAGGTGTGGGGAGTGTTTTTCTGTGGGTTACCGTGACCTTACAGTGGGAAACCTGCTTAGTTTGTAGGGGTCAGAACATGATTGGGGGATAAACGTTTGGCTTGCGACATTCTTCAAAGAATGCTATTCGTCAATCAACTCATCGGATATCTGGGCGTAACTACTGGTTAGATACATGTACCCAGGTAAGTGTTCCAACTCGTGATGTACTACTATTGACTGCATAGTTGAGTATAAGTTACGAGTTAGTTACTTATCATAAACCCCGGTGATAAGCGGACTTTTGAGTCCACACACGTAAGTGTCATCAGCCATCAGTGTCTGATATATGCTGACATAACACCCCCTAGGGGTAAATTATTATAAACATAATATAATCTATTACAGCCCGTTGAGAAGTGACTTAGACAGCTTCTCAAGACCTCGTCTGCAGGGGTGGCTGTGTGGACGATAGCTGTCTTATCAGCTAAGTACTCCCTAAATTTAATCTTTAAACCATTTCTCAACAGTCGATGCATGCAGGGAATGACATGAAAAAACTAAGCCTTCTCCCTGAAAGCTGGCTACCTTTCATCAACGTCTAGCATGAGCTAGACGCCAAGCTATTGGTCCAGTGTGGCGAGAATGGTAAAGCTCTGCGTTCCTTGTTGCAAGGTTTGTAGGTTAGAGTTTAATTCGTTCCATGACCTTGCTCACAACTGGATTTGTTCGTTTGCAGAGTCAATTTTCCTCATTTAAATTAATTAATATAGAATTAATTCGTTCCAGTGGAATTCCAGGCACGAGAAAACACTTTAATAATTTCCCTAATATCGTCTCTACAGCTTATTTATCTATCACTATTCATGTAATATTACATAATAAATAATACTAATAACATAGAAACATGATATATACACTAGAATGAATAAAATACATATCATTAGGTATGTGGCTAGTGGTGGTAACAGTGGCCATTGTTGTTGTTGTTGGGGTTTATAGGGCCAATACAGTGGCCAATCCTGCTCCTGACTACATGTGTAGAGAACCAAGGATAATCCAAAAAAGTCAGACAGTGACTTACAAGCGCTACACTCTTAATGCTGCGCTTAATTGCTACCTCATGATGTCTGCCACTGCTGCTTCATGTTGTCTGCCACTGCTGTTTCATGTTGTCTGCCACTGCTACCTCATGATTGTCAGTGGAACGCCTTCCAACTGAACAAAAGAAACTAATGGAAAAATAAATAAAGAAATGATTTAGGAAAAACAAGAAAAATGATTTTTGAGAATTTTACTTAAAATTTAAATATAATAAAAAAAATGGCCTTCAGTTCTTGTAGTTGGGTAGGAGTAGGTATGGCCCTAGATAGTTCCTCTGGTGTTATTTATGTAGGTTATCCTGGGCAGATGGTAATCCGATGTTCTGGAATCTCCTACCACTTGGATGGAGCACAAGTAGAATAGGTAAGGGCCGGTAGTTGTAGAATAATGTTAATAAATATTATTAACACACGTCTTGCCCCTTTATCTGGCGTCTATCCTGGAAGACCACGCCAGGAACAGAGCTGACAAATAAGAGAAAATAAAACTGGTTACCCATAGTCATGATAATATAACATTTAAGAAAGAAAAAGAATGATAAATGCCAAAATCATTACTGGTAACCAGCAAACACTAGAAAAGAACAAACAGTAATACTCCTGGTAGATCACCCTACCTGATTAGGAGAAGAGTGGAGGTGAAGTGACTCTCCAAACTTCAATCCACACCAGGTAAGGTCAATATTACCAGGAGTAGAAACTTTAACAAATCGGACGCCAGGAACTAGTTTTGCCCCAGCCCGCCAGAGAGGGGGGGGGGGTGTGCGCGCGCAACGTAACTCGCTAATGGTTCCTGGTTGCCCGAACAACCTTAACCCCACTTACACCTACTTTTCCCTCACAGCCACTGCTGCTTCATGTTGTCTGCCACTGCTACCTCATGATGTCTGCCACTGCTCCATCATGTTGTCTGCCACTGCTGCTTCATGTTGTCTGCCACTGCTGCTTCATGTTGTCTGTCACTGCTGCTTCATGTTGTCTGCCACTGCTGCTTCATGTTGTCTGCCACTTCTGCTTGATGTTGTCTGCCACTGCTACCTCATGATGTCTGCCACTGCTGCTTCATGTCTGCCACTGCTACCTCATGATGTCTGCCACTGTTGCTTCATGTTGTCTGCTACTGCTGCTTCATGTTGTCTGCCACTGCTACCTCATCGTGCATTCGCTGCCTGGATGAGGTAGAGTGCGGACGTGCTTTGCACCCCTCTACTGTTTCCCAGACGAGCTAATCAGTCGACGACATGGCGCCAGGTGTTCGCAGGAGAGTGAATACTGTGGGCATTGAACTTATTAGTGGGGCTTTAACACCTACGTCAGTCGATGTGTTATTGCCCAAAATTATACGAGAGACATATGGCATCAGAGACGAGGATTTATATGGAGTGGCACTGAACGGTGTATATAGAATTTTCGTGAAAGTGCTAACTGCTCAAGTATACGAGGCTTTGGTTGATCGTTACCAAGATGTCAGCATTACTGTAACACCGGCAGTGAGGGTCAAGTTGATTGATGTATCACGACATTATTCGTGGGTTAAGCTCCGCAACGTGCCTTTTGAGGCTGATGAGGTAGATATTCGAAATGTTTTCGAACGTTATGGAACTGTACATCTGGCCCAACCTGGCAAATGGGTAAAAGGTGCTTACACAGGATTTCCTGAGGGTTCTTTTAATCTCAAGATGACGCTTAGGCATCCTATACCCTCGTATGTATATCTCGAAGAGTTTAGAACCCAGGTAATGGTAGCGTATGCGGGGCAGAGGCGTACGTGCCGACTGTGTGGCGAATTTGACCATATGGCGGCAGACTGTGGCAAGCGGAGTATGGCTCCTGGGCCGGCAAGGGGCGGAGCCCCTGCGCATGAGCACCCGATGCCTAAGGAAGAACGGGGGCAAGGAGGAGGGCGTGGTCGCATGTGGAGTGAAGAGGTAGTGGCTCCTCCAGTGGAAACGGAAGAAGTGGTGATCCATGAATCACCTGGCCCATCAACAGTGGCTCCTGGGCCGGCAAGGGGCGGAGCACCTGCGCATGAGCACCCAATGCCTAAAGAAGAACGGGTGCAAGGTGGAGGGCGTGGTCGCATGTGGAGTGAAGTGGTGGTGGCTCCTCCTGGGGAATCGGAAGAAGTGGTGATCCATGAATCACCTGGCCCATCAACAGTACAGTTGTCAAGTGAGGAGGTACAGGAGGGCGCAGCAGTGAAGGCTATTGAGGAGGAGTTGGAGACGGTGATACAGGCTATGTTACAGTCTACGGAGGTGGAGAGTTACAGCGAACAAGACCCTGGGATCAGGGTAGAAGGTGTGTGTGGGGAAGGGGAGGATCAGGTGGCACCTGTGGTGGACAGTGCGAGTGCCATGGAGGGGCATGGAGGCGGATTAAGGGTGGTAGAGGTGGAAGTCCATTGTGCTGGCTCCCAGGACTCCGATATGGAAACTGAGGGAGCTACAAGGAAAAGGGCAGCAGCGTCAGATTCGGACGATGTTCTGACACCGGCGCAAAGGCCGGGGAAAAAGACATGGGGTTCTGGTACCCAGAGTGACTCTGCGAGAGGGCCACAACAGAAGGGGGGGGGATGGTTGGGAAGGAGGGGGGAAACTGTGGCAAAGGCACAGTCCAGGGGAACAGTCTGAAAGGGAAGAATCTTGACATGAGGCGGGGAAGGAAACCTTAAGCTGGCCTCAGGTGTGTAACAATAAATATTAATGGTCTGTGTGATGGTGTTAAACGGGAGTGCTTCAGGATGTTTTGAATAGGTATAAGGTTGACGTAGCTTTTGTGCAGGAGCACAATTTTAAGCTTGGTCGTGAATTAGTGGTCCCTGGGTATCAGGCTTATGTGTTGCCGTCTGAGCGTTTAAAAGGAGGAGTGGGTGTGTTGATCAGGGAGGCGGGCCCGTTTGTATTGCATAGGAAAGAGGGGGGGGGGGAGGGGGGAGAGTATTACGTGTGGAAGGATGGTGGATGGGAGAGAGAGTGGCGTTTGTGTGTGTGTATGCCCCAGCAGAAAGTGACGTGAAAGTGAAGATGGATTTTGTGCGGGAGGAGCTCGTGTATTACCTACGCACGTTACCGTCTGTCGCGATTGTGGGGGGGGGATTGGAATTGCGTAATTAAGAAGACAGACGTGGAACCCAGAGGAGCGGGATATTTTTCCTCAGTCTTGGGGGGCCTGCTTAGAGATCTTCAGTTACGTGATGCTTTCGGGGGAGGTCTGTGGGAGGTGGAACATACGTTTATAAGAAGGGGATATGCGGCTCGTTTGGACAGGTTATATTTATCTCGGAGGGTTTTGGTAGAGTCTTTTAAAACTATAGAGATGGTGTCTTCTGATCATAGGGCGGTATTAGTGGAGGTGGGATGGGATGCTTTGGCTCGTAGGCAGGGAAGTTATTGGAAACTGAACACGATGGTTTTGGGGGATAGGGAGGGAGTGGAAGCGTTTGCAATATTTTGGGAACAGCTCTGTGCCGACAGAAGAACTGAGGAAGACGTGGTAGGATGGTGGGATAGTGTGGCTAAGTTACGAATACGTCATTTTTATGTGAGGGAGGGCAAACGCATTAATCAATTGCGGTATGGTTTGTCAAATTACTTAGAATCTAGATTATGGAATTGTTACGAGGGGGGGGCGGTGGCCGGGGTGTACCCGGTGGAGGATATACACATGTTGAAGGACAGGATACGGGATTTGCAAGAAGAACGTTTTGCAGCTGTACGGGTACAGGCGGGGTTAGACGAAGTACTCTGGGGCGACAAGCCATCAGCTTGTGTGCTGCGAGGACAGAAGGTACGACAGCGAACGACTACAATACCAGGTTTGCAAGTCATATCTTCTGTGGGGGGTTTTAGAGAGGGTCAGGTATTAAGGGACACCAAGGGGATGAGTGCATATGCAGATAGATGGTTTGAGGAATACGGGAAAAGTAGTGGGGTGGATGGTGAGGTTCTTGGGAAGGTATGTGAGTATGTGCCGTGCAAACTGGGGAGGAGTGATCGGGAGGCACTGGGTGGGGTCATTGAGGAGGGGGAAATATGGAGAGCCCTTATGGACATGAGGAAGGGTAAGGCACCCGGGATCGATGGTTTACCTAGCGAATTTTATGTACAGCACTGGGGTCTGCTTAGGGGTTTCCTAGTAAGGTTAATGAATGCCATGAAAGACGGAGGTAAGATGGGAGAATCTCAGGCAACGGCGGTGGTGGTGTTGGTCCCAAAGGGTAAACAGCAGAGTACCCTTCGGGATTATCGAGCCATTTCATTGCTTTGTGCTGATTATAAATTATTTGCGAAAATTCTTGGGAATCGGCTTAAATGTGTTGTGGGGAGGGTCGTGTTTGAGTCTCAGTTTGGTTTACCTGGTAGGTCAATGAGCGTGGGCCACGGGATTATCAAGGGGTTCCTGGAGGACATGGAAAGGGAAAGAGGAGCGTTGGTGGCGTTGGATTGGCAAGGGGCTTATGATAGGGTGGAAAGAAAGGCTTTGAGGGATATTCTCCTACGACAGGGGTTTGGCGAAGAAATAGTGGGGTGGGTGGATACGCTGTACTCAAATGCGAAGGTAAGGGTGCAAATCAATGGGTGTGTGGGGGGGGGGTGTCAACATGGAGCGGGGTCTTCGGCAGGGATGTCCTTTATCACAAATATTGTTTGCATGTGTTCAGGATCCCTTTTATAGGATGGTGGAGGATCGTCTAAGGCCGGGGGGGAGGGATGGTGAGCTGAAGCCGTGGCCTGGTTTGGTGGGCTATGTTGATGATACCACTATTTTGGCAAGTGAGGAGACACGGTTAGGACTTTTGGGGGAAGTTGTACACACTTTTGGGAGAGCTACTGGGATGAAGGTAAATCTGGAAAAGTCAATGATCATGGGGCTGGGAGAGTGGACAGAGAGATTAGAGTGGGGATGTGATGTTGTGCAGCGGAGGACCGGGAGTCTGAAAATCTGCGGTGTCATGTATGAGGCTGACCTGAGTGCTGCAAGGGTTAGCAATTCGAATAGGATGGTGGAACAGGTGCAGCGACGGTTGGGAATGCTGCGACCTCACCATTTAACCCTTAGGCAGCGTGTACTTGTCATCAATGTATTACTATATAGTAAAGTCTGGTTTGTTTCGGCTGTGATGCCGTTAACAGGAACGGCGATCACGAGTATTCTTAGAATGGTGTTCAAATTTTTGTGGGGTTCAGGGTGCAACTGGTTGCGAAGGGAGGTAGTGACATTGCCGGTATGTAGGGGAGGGTTGGGTTTGTTGGACTTGAGAAAGCGCGTGAAATGTGTGTTTATTAAGAGGGAAGTGATGAGTGCAGGTGGATGGAGGGAGGGTCAGCTAGATAAGGTACATGCTCACCTGAGGAAATGGTATGGAGGGGCGGAAATGAAGGAATGCGAGACAGTGTTACGCGCCTTAATGTTAGCCAGGGAACCAGGAAAAGTAAAGGTGGGAACGTTGTGTAAATTGTTAGAGAGACATGTAGTGGCGCCGGTTGAAGGGATCTACCCCATGTATGCATGGGATGTAATATGGCGAAGGTTTAGTAAATTAAGGATACGACCTAGGGCGCGTGAGGTTATGTACCGTTTCCTGCATGGGATTTTGCCAACGGGAGCGATGCTCCGAGACAGGAGGGTTATTGAGGGTGGGGGGTGTGGCAGATGCAGTGGGGAAGAGACTGCGTATCATGTCGTCTATTTTTGTGAAGGTTTGGAGTGCATCAGGGTATGGATGCGTAAGGTAGTGGTGAGGGTGGGGGGCCAAGGTGTGGCGGTATTGCGAGCGTTGAGTCTTGATATGAGTGGTGTGGAGGAGAGTGTGGTAAGAGGTTTAGCATATGTCATCGTTGACTACATATATGTTTTATGGGGTATGAGGGGGAAGGTGGGTGGGGATGTGCTGAGAAGGACTTTGGCGGCGACGTTTTATCGAACTTTGTGTCGCAACAGAGACATTTTTGGGAAAAGGTGGGAAGAGTATTTTTCTGAAGGTTATAGAGGACTAACAATAGGGATTTTATTGGCGTTATAAGGGGCTTTAACTGCCGGGGTGAGTGGGTTGGTAAAAGGGGGGGGGGTGCAGGGGATTTCAACGGGCTCACCTCCTTGGGAATGCAGTGATGTGGTTGGGTGTGATTGGAGGTACTAGTGTGTGACCAGATGAGAGGTTGTGCAAGATAAGTTTTGCTTAGTTCCCTTGATGGGGAAGGTGTAAGGAGCAGATTAAATATATAACATGTATTAATGTATAACCTATAAATTATATAACATGTATATTTCTTTGGTAGCGTATTATGTTCCACTTACACTGGTATTGCAATTGAATTTGAATTTTCTTGAGAGGGTTTTCCTTTCACTATTTCCTTGAAGCACTGAGTTATTTTTGTTTTATTGTAACGTGGGCCAGCATCAGTTTTGGTAGTAATTACCTATTATTATTGTTCTTATTTAAGGTATTGTAATTTTGGTAGTCCTGTACCATTCATGGTTGTAAATAATGCTTCCTCAAGTGACATGTGTCATAATAATCCTAAATTGAGGATAATTAATGTCATGATTATTCAGGTTGGTGATAGGGTTAGTTTTCAATGTGTGTGTGTGAGTGGGGGGGGGGATGATGGGTCACCTGTGTTGCAGCACAGGTTTCTTAATAAGGCATATTGTAGGTCTGGTGTATTTGTTGAGGGTGGTATTATGGGTGATTGTCATTAAGCTTGGAGCATTATTGTGTTGAGGTTGTAATTTTAGGAGTTTTATTAATAGCCATTTTGTGGCCTTTGTTATTATAACTTTATTCCTTCTTAAATTGTGATATGTTATAAAAACTTGTATATAGTAGACTGGCAGATGTTGCCTGGATTGTTTTGTGTTTATATATTGATTTACTGATGTTGTCCTTGATCATTTTTTTGTATATGTACCTATTAATATCTGTACATGAAGTTTTTAAATAAAATAAAAAAAAAAAAAAAAAAAAAAAAAAAAAGTTCTTATGTATAAGTTTAGTGCTACGGTAGGGAATGTGGAGTTTTCTTTTGTTATATATAATGGATACGTTTCATTGCTTACATTGTCTACATGTTTAACTATGTATTGCGTTTTTCAATAAAATATAAAAAAAAAAAAAACTGCTACCTCATGATGTGTACCACTGATGTCGCCAAAGAATCGAACATTTCAGCTATTTTCACCTCAATTTCAAGGTACTTTTCATCGTGATACCAATTAAAATCATATTTATTTTTGTAGTATATCTTCCATATATATCACATTAGACCAAATAAAACGAGAATACAACCATAAAAACCATACAAAAATATACCGCTAAGGGGAGGCTAATGGCTGAGAAGTGAACTCCATTATTTATGGTCCGATTTCTTTCATTTTTGGTATACGTTAAGAAGCATCTTCTCATCATACATTGCCCAAGTATCAGTAAGATAATCCAACAAACAAATGAGATCCAATTCCCTAGATGAAGAGCAAGAGCCCCCTCACCAGTGTCAATTAACCTCCCTTGAGGCCCGCTCGCATCTGGAATTTTGCTCGCGTCTGAAAGCAAAAAATCGGCCAAGCAGATGCTCGTATGTGGAAAAACTCGCACGTGGAGGCACTCGTAAGTAGAGGTTCCACTGTATATATATAAAATTACCCACTAGATAACTTTGTTAATAAATATCTCAAATTTTATGTGCTTAGCTTAAGTTCATCCAGTTGTAATTTCAAAGCGCTATAAAAAAAGTCCCTAAATTTTAAAGGATAACTGGACTAGATATTCCCTGACAAACTATTACAAAACCAGGTACATGCTAGATGCTAAAGAAAGGGATTAATAAGTTGACCAAGGATTCTCTGGAGATGTCAATGCATTGTAGATGCCGCATTTTGTAACAGCATCTACATCTGACAATTGTCAGGTGAAATCGATGCCCAAATTCTCCCTCATTTGTAATTCTCTTATTTCTTTATAATGTTCCAGTTACTGCATATTAAGGTATAACTGGAATAGTTTATGTTGACGTTTACACACAGATGAACTTGCTGTGAACTTTGTGCAATATACATGTTGCAATAATAAAGGTCTGTATATATTATTAATATACGAAACTAAAAGCCAATTTATTGAACGATTGAGTAAATAAAGTTGATTGTTATGCAAGAGATGTGAACATGAAATTAATTGTAAGAGATAAGATGATGTACACCAGCTGTAGTGGAGCAGAAATTGTAAAGTATTACGAACTGAGAAAAGTGTAATGCTAAGGGATGCTGGTGCTGCTATAGGATGCTGATATATTATGTTGGTGCTGTTATAGGATGCTGGTTCTGCTATTGGATGCTGATATATTATGCTGGTGCTGTTATAGGATGTTGGTGCTGCTATAGGATGATATATTATGCTGGTGCTGCTATAGGATGCTGGTGATGCTATAGGATGCTGATATATTGTGCTGGTTCTGTTATAGGATGCTGTTGCTGCTATAGGATGCTGATATATTATGCTGGTGCTGCTATAGGATTCTGGTGCTGCTATAGGATGCTGATATATTATGCTGGTGCTGTTATAGGATGCTGGTGCTGCTATAGGATGCTGATATATTATGCTGGTGCTGCTATAGGATGCTGGTGCTGCTATAGGATGCTGATATATTATGCTGGTGCTGCTATAGGATGCTGGTGCTGCTATAGGATGCTGATATATTATGCTGGTGCTGCTATAGGATGCTGGTGCTGCTATATGATGCTGATATATTATGCTGGTGCTATATTATGCTGGCACCGATAGGTGCTAACTGCTACTGTTATCTTCTTTATGTTGTTATTGCTAATTATGTTATTGTTAATAACTGTTATGACATATTGTCTTGTAGCTGTTGATGATTGTTAATGTTAAAAATTCTAGTTTTTATATCTTATGTTCTCACTGTTGTTGATATCAGTGGTTGTTTTATCAAGTGTTACTCAAGGTGTTGCTTTTATTAAATGCTTTTACAGCTCTTTTGTTAATTGATCTAAAAATTTCTATTTTCATCTTCTTACGTCTTTTCTGAGCGAACTTCATTTCTTGCTTTATCTTCTTTATTCTTGGTTACAATTTACATTTTGTGCTCTTTTTCATTATCGTAATATTTCTGTTGAGAGTTAGAGTAAATTTCAAGAGTAGCGGCCAAAGGTGTCGTTAACGAGTGGTGTTATGCAGATGGGTCGTCAACAGGTGGTAATATGCAAGTGGGTCATCAACAGGTGGTATACCTAGGTGGGTCACATACAGGTGGTATATCCAGGTGGGCCGTCAGCAGGTGGGATATCCAGGTGGGTCGTCAACAGGTGATATATCCAGGTGGGTTGTCAACATGTGGTATATCCAGGTGGGTCATCAACAAGTGGTATATCCAGGTTGGTCGTCAACAGGTGGTACATCCAGGTGGGTCGTCAACAGGTGGTATATGCAGGTGGGTCGTCAACAGGTGGTACATGGAGGTGGGTCGTCAACAGGTAGTGGTCCAACATGACGGTACACATGTAGACTTTACCCACTTTATGCCACACTTGTTGGAAGCTGCAGTGATATTTATATTGAGTTAAATTGATAAAAATTCAAAGAAGCATTTTTATAATAAATTGTTTGTAATAATTATTTATATTTCAAGATACACACATACGAACACAACCAAACCAATAACACACACACACACACACACACACACACACACACACACTCATGAAGATTGGGGAAGGGCAAAGAAGACCACAGACGGAGTACAGTCTAGGGGGCCAGAGCCTACCAACTTCACTCAGGGTAAAGGATCTTGGTGTGAATATAGCACCGGAAACATCTGAGGAGCACAGTCAAAGACCAGGTGATCAGGTTGAGGGAAGAATGTGAGGGACTCACATGAGATTTAAAGAAGTATTTACAGTAGAGACAGGAAGGACTCTGGGAGGACAGAACAGAGGGGGGGACACCAACAGGGAATATACCAACAAGTGTTGGATGACATACATACAACTGAGGAGGAGGTGATATTGATAACTCAAAGGCGATGTGACCGAACATCTCCCAGTGGGTCCTTAGAGAGGGAGCGGATATGCTGTGTGTGCTACTAACCACAATCTTCAACACATCCCTTGAAACTGGGCAACTACCTGAGGTATGGAAGACTGCAAATGTAGTTCCCATTTTTGAGAAAGGAGACAGAAAATAGACACTAAACTATAGACCAATGTCATTGACATGTAAAGCAAGCAAAGTCATGGAGAAGATTATCAGGAGGAGAGTCGTGGAGGACCTGGAACGGAACAAGAGTATTAACGCCAACCAGCACGGATTTATGGAAGGCAAATCCTGTGTCTCTGTGAAGGCTTACTCACCCCTGTAACAACTTCAGTAAGTATTACCAAGGCTGGCTCCTCCTCAGGAAAATTAATGAATAGAAAAATAAATAATAATATACAAAGATAAACACTTTATTATTAAGAAATGAAAATATAAAACATTGAAATATGAAATTTTTATCCTACTTGAAAGAAAAATGAAAAATGAAAAATATAAATGATATCTGAATTCAACGCTAATATGTACAGTTAAACTGGGGTGTCTGGTTGATGTTGACACCGTCTTGTAGAAATTGTAGCCGTTACTGATGATGTGTGGGGGGGTCACAGGTGTTGATTGACAACCCAACGACTAGTTCTTCAAAGAGTCTATATCCTTGAATAGTCTGTCCAGATGATAGGAATGCAGGTTCTTCGCCACTGCAAAGATGAGGGTTAGTTACCTGCAGTTGACTACAATTAATCAGGTAGGTGTAAACTCCGTCTCCTTCAACACTGTTTCTTTGGTTGGCTGATGACCCGAGCTGTCATTCCAAGAGTTGTGCTGGGAGCTGTGAGTCAAGTGACTACTGTTTGGTCGGAACCCCACACGTCACCTTTCCGGGTGGAAAAAAAGGGGGGGAGGATAGCGGGACCTAGACACTGACCCTACCTTAACAAGCAGACTGCCAATCAAACTATCGTCACCATATATTCGTATAAGTATAAGTATAAGTATATTAGTATAAGAAGAATAGAAAAGTTCTAAACTGTGAAAGTCGCGTATGGTACAAAATCATCTGCTGACTGTCACGACTTAACCAGTCAGAGAAATAATTGGATGAACCATTGATGTACACAATATGAAACTTAAAAGCTTGGAGTGACAATGTCCACCTCAAGACTGTTGGTTCCCTTAAAAGTTTCTAGGTATATCAAAGGTTTGTGATCCGTCTGCAAAATAAATTCTTTTCCCAGTAAATAAGATTTAAGTTTGGAGATACTCCACACAAGGGCCAAACATCCCTTTTCTATGGAGGAGTATCTCGTTTCTGCAGGAGGGAAGTTTTAGATTTAATAAATATACTGGGACTAGGAGTGTGTGTATTCTGTGCAGTAAGCACCTGACACCTGTTGCAAGAACTATATTTCTTTGTAACCTGCGAGTACATGCTTGGCCAAAAATAAGTGTGCTTGAGTTTATGCCACATCTTACGATGGGCCAAGTGTTCGGTCACTGGCAAATCGTGAGCCATTTGAAGAACAGTCTCTCGGTATGGTTGAGGAACAACAAGGAGGGAATAATCTTTCGCTGAAGAATGAGATTTAAATGCAGGTTTATATAAGATACCATTAATATATTCAAACTTATGTGATACGTATCTCTCGTGGATAATTTTGTTGTTAAAAGCTTGATTATGACAATCCCGAAGTGAAGAGCAATCCCGTTGTAAATTGACAAAGTCATCCTTGGACATAAAATCTGGGAAAATGAGAGGACTTACGGTAGGAGGTAGGATAAGTCTGGGCTCTGGTCTGAGCCCTAGTCAAGACATTGAGAGTGCCGGAGGCAATACCCTTACTTTCACCTGACGAGTGAACAGGTGATCCTGCTACCTCACTATCGAGAGCAGTATCATCTGTTTCCACCCCCAAATGAACCGTATGAGACAATGTAGCTTCCGGTGTGGAATTGTTAAGGGGCTTATTTAATAACTTGCAAGGAAGAGGAGCTGGAAAACTTAGGTCAACGGGTGGTGACGAAAGATCCGCCTCCGAAGGAAGAATAGCACCTTTAACGTTACCCACTATTATAGAACAAGTAGTAATTGGGGCTAGTACCGCATTAGTCCAACCTGAGAACCATTTAGTTTTCAGGTAACAACGTATTGTAGGGAAAGTATTTTCATGACCCAAGTAGTCTGAAAGAATAGAAGACACACGAGAGGTTTTAAAGTTAGGGAACAGTTTATCCGAAATTACGATGCACGTACATCCAGTGTCATGTAATATGTCTGAGACTTTCATACCATTAACTGTTCCTGAGCAGAAAGGTGCTTGGTTATTACCATCAACAAAACATCTACCAACTTTCTCTATTTTCTTGGAAGGATAATCTGGATGTTTATGTCGATACCACCACACCGATGACAAGTTGGTATAATAGCTGGTGACTTCGTTTCTACCGTAGGCTTCTTAACCTTTGGTTCAGGTAAACCATTGCCCTTAGGGATCGATCCCTTTAGGTCTTTATAGGAATTGTGAACCTCAGCATACAAGTCAGCGGCCTCAGCAACTTCTTCAGCTTTAATTAGGTTATGTTCTCTAATGAATGTTCGTATCTGGTGAGGAAGAGCTGTCAGGAACTGGTCAGCAACCATGAAGTCTCTAAGAGATTCATAACTGTGATCAATTCCTGAACTCTCTATCTAAATGTCGAACAAACGAAGGAGTGTTACCTGTAACTGCTGAAAGTTTTGGCCATGCTGTAAGGTGGCATACCTGAAATCTTTCCTGTAAGAATTTGTGGTCTTTTGGTATCCTTTAAGGATTGCCTTCTTAAGTAGGTTATAATTACATATGATATCATGCGACAAAGTTGCATAGATATTCAAAGCTGTACCAGAAAATAACATTCCTAACCTGGTAGCCCAGGTGTCAGCAGGCCATTCACAGAGGGTAGCGGTATTTTCAAACCTAATAATGTATGAAGTAATGTCTTCCCCCTCTGTGAAGGGAGGTAAATTAGGTGTTGGAATATATGCACTAGTTGCATGATGTTCCATTATTCCTTCTTCTAATTGTTGTTGTGAAAAGAGATTTCTCTACCTCGCAATCTTTTTCCCTTTCTCTTAATTCATGTTCTCTAGCTTTTTCCTCAAGTTCTCTTAATTTAACTTGTTCCTCACATGTTTGAGCTTGTTCCTCATGTACTTTATAAAGCTCTCTCCTCACGATCAAGTCTATCACTTTCCTTTTTCTCCTCTCTTTCGATTCTCTCTCTCTCCTTTTTCTCCTCTCTTTTGATTCTCTCTCTCCTTTTTCTCCTCTCTTTCTCTTTCTAACTGTTTTTTTCTCTCACAATTCTTTCCTTTTCAATTCTTTCCTGGATCTTAGCACTAATGAAAGCTTCTAAATTCTTCCCTGTTATTCCTAACTTACTTCCAGCGTTCATCCAAAACTGGTATTCCTCCATACTTGCAAGAATAACTTAAACTACCAGGGGAAAATGAAACGGATGTATCAAAGAAAACGGAGGGTTCAATTCCTGCTCCGCTCAAACTGTAAATAAACCGGAGGGTTTGATCCCTGCTTCGATTAAACAGTATGTATGAAAGAAATTGGTGGGTTCTACTCTGGTTCTGACCAAACAGTAAGTTGAATGGGGTCCCTGGACCATCCAATCTTCTCACCGACAAATCGAGAGTGTCCTACAACAGTTCCCTTGATATAATAAACAGAGCTCAATGAAACAACTTGTCACTGGAAAATCTCGGGTCCCTAGAGTCTATTCCTCCAAATCGGTTCAAGCTCAAATAAACAAAGATGACAGAATTAACTAGTATATCCTTCCTTGACTTGACTTACAATAAATTGAGACTATAACAATCACCAAATCTTTTAAATACCTGTACTGTAGTCCTACCATACAGAATGATTACTCATAGCTGGTGGTAACCGTCTGTGGCATGCAGCGTTGAAGTTCCATTGGTAGATTCGAGATGGAGTTGAATCTTGATTCAGTCGAGTTATCCTGGCAAGGTCGCCACTTGTGAAGGCTTACTCAGCCCTGTAACAACTTCAGTAAGCATTACCAAGGCTGGTTCCTCCTCAGGAAAATTAATGAATAGAAAAAGAAATAATAATACACAAAGATAAACACTTTATTATTTAGAAATGAAAATATAGAACATTGAAATATGCAATTTTTATCCTACTTGAAAGAAAAATGAAAAATATAAATGATATCTGAACTTAACGCTAATATGTACAGTTAAACTGGGGTGTCTGCTTGATGTTGACACCGTCTTGTAGAAATTGTAGCCGTTGCTGAAGATAGGGGGGGTCACAGGTGTTGAGTGACAACCCAACGACTAGTTCTTCACAGAGTCTATAGCCTTGAATAGTCTGTCCAGATGATAGGAATGCAGGTTCTTCGCCACTGCAAAGATGAGGGTTAGTTACCTGCAGTTGACTACAATTAATCAGGTAGGTGTAAACTCCGTCTCCTTCAACACTGTTTCTTTGGTTGGTTGATGACCCGAGCTGTCATTCCAAGAGTTGTTTACCTGGAGAGAGTTCCGGGGGTCAACGCCCCCGCGGCCCGGTCTGTGACCAGGCCTCCTTAGGTCAGTGTCCCAGGATGCGACCCACACCAGTCGACTAACACCCAGGTACCCATTTTACTGATGGGGAACATAGACAACAGGTGGAAAGAAACACGTCCAATGTTTCTACTCTGGCTGGGAATCGAACCCAGGCCCTCACCGTGTGAAGCGAGAGCGTTAACCACCAGGCCACCAGGGAGCTGTGAGTCAATCTGACTACTGTTTGGTCGGAACCCCACACGTCACCTTTCCGGGTGGAAAAAAAGGGGGGGAGGATAGCGGGACCTAGACACTGACCCTACCTTAACAAGCAGACTGCCAATCAAACTATCATAACCATATATTCGCTCTCTACTCCTATCTATTGAACTTTTCCCTCACAGTCACAAACCTTCTAGAGTTTTATGATAAAGTAACAGAAGTAAGACACGAGAGAGAGGGTTGGGTTCATAGTGTCTTCTTGGACTGCAAGAAGGCCTTTGACACAGTTCCTCACAAGAGATTAGTGCAGAAGCTAGAGGATCAGGCACGTAAAACAGGAAGGACACTGCAATGGATCAGAGAATAACTGACAGGGAGGCAACAACGTGTCATGGTACATGATAAGGTATCACAGTGGACACCTGTGACGAGCGGGGTCCCACAGGGGTTGGTCCTAGAACCAGTGCTATTTTTGGTATATGTAAATGACACGATGGAAGGGTTAGACTCAGAAGTGCCCCTGTTTGCAGATAATGTTTACGGATGTGTGCTTCCGGAGCACGTCTCCGGAAGCACACATCAACCAGATAACTTCTGCAGCATATGTATGGGTGCCTGGCAAATCTGAGAACAGCATTCCGATACCTTAGTAAGGAATCGTTCGAGACACTGTACACCGTGCACGTCAGGCCCATACTGGAGTATGCAGCACCTGTTTGGAACCTACACTTGATCTAGCACGTCAAGAAAGAGAAAGTGTTAAGGTTTGGGACAAGGTTAGTTCCAGAGCTAAGGGGAATGTCCTATGAAGAAAGGTTAAGGGAAATCGGCCTCACGACACTGGAGGACAGGAGGGTTAGAGGAGACATGATAACGACATACAACATACTGCGTGGAATAGACAAGGTGGACAGAGACAGGATGTTCTTGAGAGGGAACACAGAAACAAGGGGTCACAATTGGAAGCTGAAGACCCAGATGAGTCAAAGGGATGTTAGGAAGTATTTCTTCAGTCATAAAGTAGTCAGGAAGTGGAATAGCCTAGCAAGTGAGGTAGTGGAGGCAGGAACCATACATAGCTTTAAGATAATGCATGATTAAGCTCATGGAGCAGGGAGAGAGAGGACCTAGTAGCACTCGGTGAAGAGGCGGGGCTAGGAGCTGAGTCTCGATCCCTGCAACCACAATTAGGTGAGTACATCAACCAAGTAACTGCTACAGCACACGGGCGCCTGGCAAACCTAAGAACAGATTTCTGACATCTAAATAAGGAGTCATTAAGGGCTCTGTACACTGTGTACGTTAGGCCCATATTGGAATATACAGCTCCAGTTTAGAACCCTCACCTAGCCAAGCATGTAAGGAAACTAGAGAAAGTGCAGAGGTTTGCAACAAGACTAGTCCAGGAGCTAAGGGGTATGTCCTACGAGGAGAGGTTAAGGGAACTCGACCTGACGACACTGGGAGACAGGAGAGATAGGGCGGATATGATAATGATATATAAAATACTGAGAGGTATAGACAAGGTGGACAAAGACAGAATGTTTCACAGATGGCACACAGCAACAAGGGGTCACAATTTGATGTTGAAGACTCAGATGAACCACAGGGATGTTAGGAAGTATTTCTTCAGTCACAGAGTTGTCCGGAAGTGGAATAGCCTGGGTAGTGATGAAGTGGAGGCAGGATTCATACTTAGCTTTAACAAGAGGTATGATAAAGCTCATTGAGCAGGAAGAGTGACCGGGTAGCGGGCTGGTGAAGAGGCAAGGCCAGCAGCTGTGACTCGACTCCCTGCAACCACAACTAGGTGAGTACACCTAGGTCAGAACACACACACACACACACACACACACACACACACACACACACGTGTTTCTATAAGTGGCCAAAGACCGTAAACCTCACTCAAGAAAAAGGTTCTTGGGGTGAGTATAATACGGAGTACATCTGAGGCGCAGCATACAGGCGTCTGGCAAACCTGAGAATAACGTTTTGACACCTTAGTAAGGAATCGTCAAGACGTTGTACACCTTGTACGTCAGATCCATATTGGTGTAGCACCAGTTTAGTGCCTGCACCTGGTCAAGCCGGTCAAGAAATTAGAGAAAGTGCAAATGTTTACAACAAAACTAGTCCCGGAGCTAAGGGATATGTCGTACTAGGAAAGGTTAAGGGAAACTGACGTGACGATTCTGAAGGACAGGAGGTGTAGAGGGGAGACATGAAAACGACATATAAAAGGCTGAGAGGAAAATGATGTAGTGAGGGCTGGATCCATACATAGTTATAAGAAGAGATACGATAAAGCTCATGGAGCAGTGAGAGAGTGTGCCTAATAGCGATCAGCAAAGAACCGGTGCCAGGAGCTGTGAATCGACCCCTGCAATCACAAATTGGTAAGTACACACACACACACACACACACACACACACACACACACACACACACATACACACACACACATACACACACACACATACACACACACACATACACACACACACATACACACACACACATACACACACACATACACACACACACACACACACACACACACACACACACACACACACACACACACACACACACACATACACACACAAACACATACACACACACACATACACACACACACACACACACACACACACACACACACACACACACACACACACACACACACACACACACACACACACACACACACACACACACACACACACAATCCGCCACTGATTAGCTAGATACGAAGACAAGTGTACGATAAGAGCATAAGAGGAATGGTGGACACACTAGCTGAGATGGCCAGAAGTTTGTATATGGGCAGTGCAAAGTTGCTCGTCGTGGAGGATTTCAACACCAAGGAGATTGACTGGGAAAACCTGGAGCCACATGAGGGACCAGAAACGTGGAGGGCTAAGATGTTGAAAGCGGTACTGGAAAACTTTATCCACCAACATATTAGAGACGCAACCAGTTAGAGATGGCAGGATGACAAAGCCAGGCTGGACCAGTTCAAACATTGGGATATTACATACGATGTGCCCCCTCGGCGCTAGTGATCACTTGGTCCTGATTTTCAAATTCATTGCAGAGTTAGTGGTATAGAGTGAAGCAGCACGAAGAGGGAAGAAGCCAAACTTGAGAAGAGGGGACTATACAGGCATGTGACAATTACTATATAAGGTGCAATGGGGAAGAGAACTAGAGGGAACACGTGGCCACAAAATACGAGGTAGTGAAGTTTTTAGCCAGTAGCAACAGAAACAATGGGAAGACCATACTTTACCTGGGGAGGATTTCGGGGGTCAACGGCCCCGCGACTTGGTCTGAGACCAGGCCACGTGGTGGATCAGGGTCTGATCAACCTCGCTATTACTGATGCTCGTACGCAAGCTGATATACGAACCACAGTAAAGCTGGTCAGTTACTGACTTTAGGTGCCTGTCGAGTGCCTTGAAGACAGCCAGGAGTCTATGGGTAATCCCCCTTATGTATGAAGGGAGGCAGTTAAACAGTCTTAGGACTGTGACACTTATTGTGATGTCTCTAAATGTACTCGTGGTGCCCTTGCTTGTCATTGGGGGGATGTTGCATCTCCTGCCGAGTCTTTTGCTTTCAAAGTGAGTGATTTTCGTGTGCAAGTTTGGTACTAATCCATCTAGGATTTTTTAAGTGTATATTATCATGTATCTTTCTCGCCTGCGATGCAGGGAATATAAATAAAGGGACTTCAACCACTCCCAGTAATTTAGGTGCCTTATCGTACTTACGTGTGCCATGAAAGTTCTTTGTACACTCTCCAGGTCAGCAATTTCCCCCTGCCTTGAAGGGGGCATTTGGTGTACAGCAGCTTTCCACTCTAGAGAAAACAAGCTATTTGAAGAGAATCACCATGGGCTAGGCATCCTTAGTTTTGAAGGTTCTTATTATCCATCCTATTATTGTTCTAGCAGATGCAGTAGATACATTGTTGTGGTTTTTGAAGACGAGATTCCCTGACATTATTATTCCCAGGTCTTTCACATTAATTTTTTGGTCTATTGCGTGTTTAGAATTTGTTGTATACCTTGATACAGTTTTAATTTCCTCAAATTTTCCATATCTGAGAAGTTGTAATTTCTCTTCATTGAACTTCATATTATTTTGAGTGGCCCATTTGAAGACTTGGTTGATGTCCGCTTGGAGTCTCGCAGTGTCTTTGATCTCATTGTTCACCCGAAGGCGTAGATAGGATAAAGCCAAGTGCACTAGAGAATGGAAAAACATAGAAGACAAAAAACTCAGGAAAATAAGATGAGCCAAAGAACCAGAAACAAAAATGCTGAATAAGGAAGGAGGTCCAGCAGCAATATGAGAATGACATAGCTTGGAAAACCCAATCTGGCCCAAAGTTTTTATCTGGAGTTTACCTGGAGAGAGTTCCGGGGGTCAACGCCCCCGCGGCCCGGTCTGTGACCAGGCCTCCTGGTGGATCAGAGCCTGATCAACCAGGCTGTTACTTCTGGCTGCACGCAAACCAACGTACGAGCCTCAGCCCGGCTGGTCAGGTACCGACTTTAAGTGCTTGTCCAGTGCCAGCTTGAAGACTGCCAGGGGTCTATTGGTAATCCCCCTTATGTATCCTGGGAGGCAGTTGAACAGTCTCGGGCCCCTGACACTTATTGTATGGTCTCTTAACGTGCTAGTGACACCCCTGCTTTTCATAACTTTTCCTGTTATTCGTTTAGCACGCATTTTGTGCGCTATTACGCCATGGTCACACTTGTCGAAGGCTTTTGCAAAGTCTGTATATATTACATCTGCATTCTTTTTGTCCTCTAGTGCATCTAGGACTTTGTCGTAGTGATCCAATAGTTGAGACAGACAGGAGCGACCTGTTCTAAACCCATGTTGCCCTGGGTTGTGTAACTGATGGGTTTCTATATGGGTGGTGGGCTTGCTTCTTAGGACCCTTTCAAAGATTTTTATGATATGGGATGTTAGTGCTATCGGTCTGTAGTTCTTTGCTATTGCTTTACTGCCCCCTTTGTGGAGTGGAGCTATGTCTGTTGTTTTTAGTAACTGTGGGACGACCCCCGTGTCCATGCTCCTTCTCCATAGGATGGTAAAAGCTCGTGATAGGGGCTTCTTGCAGTTCTTGATGAACACGGAGTTCCATGAGTCTGGCCCTGGGGCAGAGTGCATGGGCATGTCATTTGTTGCCTGTTCGAAGTCATTTGGCGTCAGGATAACATCAGATAGGCTTGTGTTAACCAAATTCTGTGGCTCTCTCATAAAAATTCATTTTGATCTTCGACTCTCAGTCTGGTTAGCGGCTTGCTAAAAACTTAGTCATATTGGGACTTGAGTAGCTCACTCATTTCCTTGCTGCCACCTGTGTAGGACCCATCTTGTTTAAGTAGGGGCCCAATACTGGACGTTGTTCTCGACTTTGATTTGGCATAGGAATAGAAATACTTTGGGTTTCTTTAGATTTCATTTATGGCTTTTAGTTCTTCCTGCGATTCCTGACTCCTATAAGATTCCTTCAGCTTAAGTTCGATGCTTGCTATTTCTCTGACCAGTGACTCCATACGCATTTCAGATATATTGGCCTCTTTTAGCCGCTCTGTTATTCTTTTCCCTCGCCTGTAAAGGGAGTGCCTGTCTCTTTCTATTTTACATCTACTCCTCCTTTTTCTTAGAGGAATAAGCCTTGTGCATACATCGAGTGCCACCAAGTTAATCTGTTCTAGGCATAAGTTGGGGTCTGTGTTGCTAAGTCTATCTTCCCAGCTTATATCATTTAGGACTTGGTTTACTTGGTCCCACTTTATGTTTTTGTTATTGAAGTTGAATTTGGTGAATGCTCCCTCGTGACTAATCTCATTATGTCGGTCTGGGGCTCTGCTCATACATGTCTGAACCTCAATTATGTTGTGATCTGAGTATATTGTTTTTGATATGGTGACATTTCGTATCAGATCATCATTGTTAGTGAAGATGAGGTCTAGTGTATTCTCCAGTCTAGTAGGCTCCATTATTTGCTGGTTTAAATTGAATTTTGTGCAGAGATTTACAAGCTCGTGTGTGTGTGTGGGTTCTCGTCAGAGCTGCCTCCTGGTGTTATTACTGCAACAACATTATTTGCTATAGTCCTCCATACAGTCACATTAAGTAGAAATCAACAGTCAGGATCCAGGTAATTAGGTTGAGGAAGGAAGGAGGAGGGCTCACAAGAAATAACCAGGAAGTATTAATTAAAAAGCTCAGCACGAGATTTAGTGAGATATTGTCAGTTGAGACAGAAAGGTTTCCAGCGAACTAAGGTGGTAGGGAACACCAGCTAGTGCTGGACACACTACACACAACCGAGGAGGTGAAGAACCTGCTAGGAGAACCAAATACTTCGAGGGCAATGGGCCCAGATAACATCTTTCCGTGGGTCTTGAGAGAGAGAGAGAGAGAGATAGATAGAGAGAGAGAGAGAGCAGAGACACTGTGTGTACCGCTTACAATCCTCAAAAAATCTATCGAAACAGAGCAATTTCAAAGGAGTGGAAGACAGCCAATGTAGTCCAAATTTTTTAAGAAAGGAAACAGATAGGTAGCATTAAACTAGAGATCAGCGTCACTGACATTTATAGCATGTTAGTAAAAGAGTGGTGGTGCTAATAGAATAACCAGCACAGCTTCAGGTAGGGTAAATCTTGTGTAACAAACCTACTGGCGTTCCACGAGAAGTTAACAGAAGTAAGACAGGAGAGAGAAGAGTGGGTAGACTGCATTTTTTTAGACTGTAAGAAGGCTTTCGACTCGATACAGCACAAGAGACTGTTACAAAAGCTAGAGGAACAATGAAGAATAGCAGGAAAAGTATTGCAATGGGTCATGAAATGCCTGACAGAAAGGAAATAAACATCGATTGTACGTAACTAGGTGTCGGAGTGGACACATCTGTTGAAGCTTGCTGTCTTGTACATATGAATGAGATGATGGAAAGGATAGATTCAGAGATGTCCATGTTTCCAGACGACGTGAAGCTAATGTGGGGAATTCAAGGGGACATGAATTAGGTAAAACTACAAAGGGATATGTACAGAATGGAAACCTGGCCCGATAAATTGCTCCTAGATTTGATCCCCACCAAGTGCAAACTCATGAAGTTCGGGGAGGGGCAGAGACGACCGCAGAGTGAGTACATGCTCGGGGTCAAAGGCTGGAAACAACACTCTAGGAAAAGGATCTTGGGGTGAACATCATACCGAGAACATCCCCTCTGGTGCATATCAACGAAATAAATACTGCAGGAAAACCTAAGATGTCTAAGGAGTCATTCACGACGCTGTACCGTGTACGTCAGGACCATACTGGAGTCCACAGCGCAAATATGGAACCCACACCTGGTCAAGCACGTTAAGAAATTAGCGAAAGCGCAAAAGTTTGCAACAAGACTTGTCCCGGAGCTAATGGGTATTCCCTGTGAGGAGTGGTTAAGGGAACTCAACATTACGACAATACAGGACAGGTGGGAGAGGGGCGACATCATAACGTGTGTATTTGCTTATTTATGAAAGAGAGTATGTATGCATGTGTGCACTCACTTATGGATGAGTATACATACATGAGTGCACACCTACATATATTCCCTCTTCCAAGAATATATATGCTGACATACAAATGCACACGCACACACACATGAAGGGATGCACGCACACAAACACACATGCACACAAAAAACTCACACCACACTACAAGTGAATTTGACAACTGGTAACACACACTCTGACATGCAAGAATGTATTAATAAACAAGCAGGGTCACTATAAAGGAACGATGGATGATATTAGTCTACATGTAGACCATAAACTATGTTGCGACAGATGCAAACACACACATGGTTATGGACACATAAAAACACACATGAAGCATTTATTGACACGATGCTAGCTGAGAGAGAATGTTCCAAGAGAAAAAAAACTTTTCATAACCAGACAAATAGAAAATTAGGTACCATAACATCCCAGATTGAATTCATAATCTGCACCCTCTCCAACCACCTCCAGCCACCCTCTCCAACCACCTCCTCCAACCACCCTCTCCAACCACCTTCTCCAGCCACCCTCTCCAATCAGCCTCTCTAACCATCCTCCCCAACAGTACAACCCAAGCCAAAATGATCGGACGGCACATCACACTATGATATTAAATACTACAAATTCCTCTTGCTCTTCCCATTAATCCACGAAAGACAACTCTTCCAGAAGCACAACATCACTACCACATCAACCAGGAACCAGTAGAACTGACAACCATCACTACCACCCACATCAACCAAGAACCAGTAGAACTGACAACCATCACAACCACCCAGCATCAAACAGGAACCAGTAGAACTGACAACCATCACAACCACCCAGCATCAAACAGGAACCAGTAGAACTGACAACCATCACAACCACCCAGCATCAAACAGGAACCAGTAGAACTGACAACCATCACTACCACCCACATCAACCAAGAACCAGTAGAACTGACAACCATCACAACCACCCAACATCAAACAGGAACCAGTAGAACTGACAACCATCACTACCACCCAGCATCAAACAGGAACCAGTAGAACTGACAACCATCACTACCACCCACATCAACCAAGAACCAGTAGAACTGACAACCATCACAACCACCCAACATCAAACAGGAACCAGTAGAACTGACAACCATCACAACCACCCAGCATCAAACAGGAACCAGTAGAACTGACAACCATCACAACCACCCAGCATCAAACAGGAACCAGTAGAACTGACAACCATCACTACCACCCACATCAACCAAGAACCAGTAGAACTGACAACCATCACAACCACCCAACATCAAACAGGAACCAGTAGAACTGACAACCATCACAACCACCCAGCATCAAACAGGAACCAGTAGAACTGACAACCATCACTACCACCCACATCAACCAAGAACCAGTAGAACTGACAACCATCACAACCACCCAACATCAAACAGGAACCAGTAGAACTGACAACCATCACTACCACCCAACATCAACCAGGAAACAGTAGAACTGACAACCATCACAACCACCCAGCATCAAACAGGAACCAGTAGAACTGACAACCACCATTACCACCCAACATCAACCAAGAACCAGTAGAACTGACAACTCAGAAATCAAATAACAAAAGTTTGTTGCTCACGTTCACAAGACTTTAAAAGTAAGAAATGAGAAAAACAAAAGTAAATATGAAGCTCAGAGGAAAAATAAAAATGTGAGTATTTACTGAGAAATACAGAACAATTGAACAGTGATATAATTCTAGAAAAAAAAGTATACCAGATGGAATCAAGACGCAACAATTGATAGTTGATGAAGGAATCAGAAAGAAATTGAATAAATTGGAAGAGAATATCATAATCAGAAACATGGAGAAATAACAGATTAAGAGAATATTGGAATAATTCAAGAGTGGATTGCCTGGGTGGATTGCCTACATTATCCTTGGTTATGAACATTCAACTCTTTGCTACTCAGTAGACGAATGAGAACACTAAAAATCTTGGCTTGCAGGAATGTAACGATAACTATAAGGCAGAAGAAACAGATGGATGATCAGGAAATATATAATGGATGGGTGGACTTGATGGATGATGTCATCCAGTGATTAATGCAAGAACTAGTACAACTATCGACATGTAATCGACGTGCTAGAAAAGACATTCTCCTTTTTGAGTAAAGAGAGACCCACGAAATAATACTTATAAGGGAGAGCTGGGAGACTTTCAATACTTAGTTAAATTATCTAAGATATCCAAGAAAGTGAGTCTGCACAAATGTTTCATGTGTTGGAACTTGACTTACCGTAGAGTCTATACCAAGGAAACATGGGGTAGCGGTACATTCTGAAAATATAATAAAAACATTAATTTTTTAATCTACTTTATAATGATTTCAATAAACTTCTATAAATATGAAATAAACTAACATGTAAATATAATTAAAATAAGAAAAAGCAAGAAAATTACATTAATGTAATTATTATTATTATAATTAATTTATTTCAGCTATTTGCACTTCAGATGTTTGCATTGGAAGACACTTTGACTACACACACACACACACACACACACACACACACACACACACACACACACACACACACACACACACACACACACACATACACACACACACATATACACACACACACACATACACACACACCAAGTGTGCTAGGGAATGGAAGAAATATAGAAGGCAAAGGACCCAGGAGAATAAGGAGAGCAGTCGTAGAGCCAGAAACGAATATGCACAGATAAGAAGGGAGGCCCAAAGACAATATGAAAATGACATAGCAGCGAAAGCCAAATCTGACCCGAAACTGTTGTACAGCCACATCAGGAAGAAAACAACAGTCAAGGACCAGGTAATCAGGCTAAGGAAGGAAGGAGGAGAGTCAACAAGAAATGACCGTGAAGTATGTGAAGAACTCAACAAGAGATTCAAAGAAGTGTTCACAGAGGAGACAGAAGGGACTCCAGAAAGACGGAGAGGTGGGGCACACCACCATGTGCTGGACACAGTGCACACCACCGAGGAAGAAGTGAAGAGGCTTCTGAGTGAGCTAGATACCTCAAAGGCAATGGGGCCAGATAACATCTCCCCATGGGTATTGAGAGAGGGAGCAGAGGCGCTATGTGTACCCCTAACAACAATATTCAATACATCTATCGAAACAGGGAGATTGCCTGAGGCATGGAAGACAGCAAATGTAGTCCCAATCTTTAAAAAAGGAGACAGACATGAAGCATTAAACTACAGACCAATGTCACTGACATGTATAGTATGCAAAATCATGGAGAAGATTATCAGGAGAAGAGTGGTGGAACACCTAGAAAGGAACGATCTCATCAACAGCAGCCAACATGGTTTCAGGGACAGGAAATCCTGTGTCACAAACCTACTGGAGTTCTATGACATGGTGACAGCAGTAAGACAAGAGAGAGAGGAGTGGGTGGATTGCATTTTCTTGGACTGTAAGAAGGCGTTTGACACAGTTCCACACAAGAGATTGGTGCAAAAACTGGAGGACCAAGCAGGGATAACAGGGAAGGCACTACAATGGATCAGGGAATACTTGTCAGGAAGACAGCAGCGAGTCATGGTACGTGGCGAGGTGTCAGAGTGGGCACCTGTGACCAGCGGGGTCCCGCAGGGGTTAGTCCTAGGACCAGTGCTGTTTCTGGTATTTGTGAACGACATGACGGAAGGAATAGACTCTGAGGTGTCCCTGTTTGCAGATGACGTGAAGTTGATGGGAAGAATTCACTCGATCGAAGACCAGGCAGAACTACAAAGGGATCTGGACAGGCTGCAGACCTGGTCCAGCAATTGCCTCCTGGAGTTCAATCCCACCAAGTGCAAAGTCATGAAGATTGGGGAAGGGCAAAGAAGACCGCAGACGGAGTACAGTCTAGGGGGCCAGAGACTACAGACCTCACTCAAGGAAAAAGATCTTGGGGTGAGTATAACACCAGGCACATCTCCTGAAGCGCACATCAACCAAATAACTGCTGCAGCATATGGGCGCCTGGCAAACCTCAGAACAGCATTCCGACATCTTAATAAGGAATCATTCAGGACCCTGTACACCGTGTACGTTAGGCCTATATTGGAGTATGCGGTACCAGTTTGGAACCCACACCTAGCCAAGCACGTGAAGAAACTAGAGAAAGTGCAAAGGTTTGCAACAAGACTAGTCCCAGAGCTAAGAGGTATGTCCTACGAGGAGAGGTTAAGGGAAATCAACCTGACGACACTGGAGGACAGGAGAGATAGGGGGGACATGATAACGACATACAAAATACTGAGAGGAATTGACAAGGTGGACAAAGACAGGATGTTCCAGAGATTGGACACAGTAACAAGGGGACACAGTTGGAAGCTGAAGACACAGATGAATCACAGGGATGTTAGGAAGTATTTCTTCAGCCACAGAGTAGTCAGTAAGTGGAATAGTTTGGGAAGCGATGTAGTGGAGGCAGGATCCATACATAGCTTTAAGCAGAGGTATGATAAAGCTCACGGCTCAGGGAGAGTGACCTAGTAGCGATCAGTGAAGAGGCGGGGCCAGGAGCTCGGACTCGACCCCCGCAACCTCAACTAGGTGAGTACAACTAGGTGAGTACATACACACACACACACGTACACACACACACTTACACACACGCACATACACACACACACACACACACACACACACACACACACACACACACACACATACATACATACACACACACACATACACACACACACACACACACACACACACACACACACACACACACACACACACACACACATATATACACACACACACATACACACACACACACAAACGCACACACACACACACACACACACACACACACACACACACACACACACACACACACACACACACACACACACACACACACAAAATGGGTGGCCCTAGAGGACGGAAAACCAGAGATCTGGTAGACGAACCAGGGAGGAAAGACTGGGAGTTAGAGCTCCTAAAAAGGGAGGAAGAGTGGGGAAGGAAGATAGTAGAGCTTGGTAAGAAAATGGAGGAGTGAATAGCTGAGGAGTGCAGGAAGTGGGAAGTACAGGTCTTAGCAGCAGAAGCTAGGATACAGTGCTTAGAAGAGAAACTGCAAAGCCTGAAACAGATTAGAGAGACAAATGACAATTCAGATGTGACATCAGGAAATTCATTGTCAAGCGCAGACAGGGGGACGGTAAGCAACAACGCAGACATGCCATACGCGAAGGCATTATCAGACCCACGTGGGGCCAGGGAAAAGACGAGGAGTACACTAAGATCAAATGACAGGTCCGAAGACAATGAAGGTATGCTATATGCAGAGATTCTAACAGCCAACTGCAGTAGCAAGGGACAGCTGGTCATGAAAGACAGTTCACTGAGAATAGAAGTTTCAGATATGACAGGGACTGAAGGCAAGAACATGTCAATGGAAGGAAATAAAATGCCTCAGAGGAAGCAGATGGAGACTCAGTGGGAGGAGGAAAGGGCGAGGTCAGTTTTTGTGTACGGGCTCCAAGAAGCCAAGGGGGACAACTTTGAAGAAATAAAACAGGAGGAGAAAAAAAATGATTGAAGGCACCATGAAAACAATAGGTGAGGGCGATATGACCCAGGTGACAAATTTTCAGAGAATTGGGTGGTTTGCGAGTGGAAGGATACGGCCTGTCAAAGTAATTTTCAAGGAAGAATCAGTTCGAACCAGAATTCTGCAAGAGAAAGCAAGACTGAGGGACAAACAGGGGTACCAGAGAGTATACCTCGACCGCGACAGAACACAAGACGAAAGGACTACACTGAAAGAGAGGGTACAGAGACGCAAGGAGGAATGAGAGGCAATGATGAAGATGAGCAGGACCCAGACACAGGAGGAAGGGCAAACACACCCCACAGAATCTCCCACCAAAAGACTCCAACCACGACATTCCCAACGCAACTGAGCAACTATACTACAACCCACTCACTGTTCCCTCTGCCACCAACCCCCATATCACAAACCTCTCCCCCAACAGCTGTCCCTTATGGGCATTCTGACCCCACCCCATCATCACAAACCCCACCTACACCACAGCCCCATATAGGCCCCACACCAAGGATCTCGCTCCCCCAACCCCAATATTCTTTCATGACCACAATGATAGAAAAGAAACTGAAAGTTTGGTACACAAACGCGGATGGAATAACGAATAAACATGAGGAGTGGAACGAAAGAATCAGTGAAAAATCCCCAGACATCATAGCAGTCACAGAAACAAAACTCGCTGAGACAATAACAGACACAATCTTCCCAATGGGATATCGGATCCTGAGGAAAGATAGGAGTAGAGGGGAAGGAGGGGTTGCACTGCTCATAAAACACCGATGGGGATTTGAGAAAATGGAAGGCATGGACATGATTGGAGAAAGAGACTACATTGTAGGTACAATTCAGTCCGGAGAACATAAAGTAGTTATTGGAGTGATGTATAACCCACCACAGAACTGCAGGAGGCCAAGAGAGGAGTACGAAGAAAACAACAGGGTGATGGTGGACACACTGGCTGAGGTGGCAAGAAGAGCTCACTCGAGCAGAGCAAAGTTACTGGTAATGGGCGATTTCAACCACAGGGAGATCGACTGGGAAAACCTGGAGCCACATGGGGGTCCCGAAACATGGAGAGCCAAGATGATGGATGTGGTACTTGAAAACCTCATGCATCAACATGTCAGGGACACAACCAGAGAGAGAGGGGAGGATGAGCCAGCAAGACTGGATCTTGTGCTCACCCTGAGCAGTTCAGACATTGAGGACATCACTTACGAGAGGCCCCTTGGAGCTAGCGATCATGTGGTTCTGAGTTTTGATTATATAGTAGAGTTACAAGTGGAGAAGGTAACAGGAACTGAAGGGGTCAGGCCAAACTATAAAAGGGGGAACTACACAGGTATGAGAAACTTCCTGCAGGAGGTTCAGTGGGACAGAGAAATGGTAGGAAAATCAGTAAACGAGATGATGGAATATGTGGCAACAAAGTGCAAGGAGGCAGAGGAAAGTTTTGTTCCCAAGGGAAACAGAAATAATAGGAAGACCAAAACGAGTCCTTGGTTTACCCGAAGGTGTAGGGAGGCAAAAACTAAGTGCAACAGAGAATGGAAAAGGTACAGGAGGCATAGGACCCAGAAAAACAAGGAGATTAGTAGAAGAGCCAGAAACGAGTATGCACAGATAAGGAGGGAGGCCCAGCGACAGTATGAAAACGACATAGCATCGAAAGTCAAATCTGACCCGAAACTGCTGTATAGCCACATTAGGAGGAAGACAACAGTCAAGGACCAGGTGATAAGGCTGAGGAAAGAAGGTGGAGAACTCACAAGAAACGATCAAGAGATATGTGAGGAGCTCAACACGAGATTTAAGGAAGTATTTACAGTAGAGTCAGGAAGGACTCGGGGGGGACAGACCAGATGGGGACACCAGCAAGGAATACACCAACAAGTGTTGGACGACATACATACAGATGAGGAGGAGGTGAAGAAACTGCTAAGGGACATCGATACCTCAAAGGCAATGGGACCGGACAACATCTCCCCGTGGGTCCTTAGAGAGGGAGCAGATATGTTGTGCGTGCCACTTACCACAATCTTCAACACGTCCCTGGAAACTGGGCAACTACCTGAGGTATGGAAGATGGCAAATGTAGTTCCCATTTTTAAAAACGGAGACAGAAAAGAGGCACTAAACTATAGACCTGTGTCATTGACGTGTATAGTATGCAAAATTATGGAGAAGATTATCAGGAGGAGAGTGGTGGAGCACCTGGAACGGAACAAGAGTATAAATGCCAACCAGCACGGATTCATGGAAGGCAAATCCTGTGTCACAAACCTTCTGGAGTTTTATGATAAAATAACAGAAGTAAGACACGAGAGAGAGGGGTGGGTTGATTGCATCTTCTTGGACTGCAAGAAGGCCTTTGACACAGTTCCTCACAAGAGATTAGTGCAGAAGCTAGAGCATCAGGCGCATATAACGGGAAGGGCACTGCAATGGATCAGAGAATACCTGACAGGGAGACAACAACGAGTCATGGTACGTAATGATGTATCACAGTGGGCACCTGTGACGAGCGGGGTCCCACAGGGGTCGGTTCTAGGACCAGTGCTATTTTTGGTATATGTGAACGACATGATGGAAGGGTTAGACTCAGAAGTGTCCCTGTTTGCAGATGATGTGAAGTTAATGAGGAGAATTAAATCTGATGAGGACCAGGCAGGACTTCAAAGAGACCTGGACAGACTGGACACCTGGTCCAGCAAATGGCTTCTCGAATTTAATCCTGCCAAATGCAAAGTCATGAAGATAGGGGAAGGGCACAGAAGACCACAGACCGAGTATAGGCTAGGTGGCCAAAGACTGCAAACCTCACTCAAGGAGAAAGATCTTGGGGTGAGTATAACACCGAGCATGTCTCCGGAAGCACACATCAACCAGATAACTGCTGCAGCATATGGGCGCCTGGCAAACCTGAGAACAGCATTCCGATACCTTAATAAGGAATCGTTCAAGACACTGTACACCGTGTATGTCAGGCCCATACTGGAGTATGCAGCACCTGTTTGGAACCCGCACTTGATAAAGCACGTCAAGAAACTAGAGAAAGTACAAAGGTTTGCGACAAGGTTAGTTCCAGAGCTAAGGGGAATGTCCTATGAAGAAAGATTAAGGGAAATCGGCCTGACGACACTGGAGGACAGGAGGGTCGGGGGAGACATGATAACGACATATAAAATACTGCGTGAAATAGACAAGGTGGACAAAGACAGGATGTTCCAGGGAGGGGACACAGAAACAAGAGGCCACAATTGGAAGTTGAAGACACAAATGAGTCAGAGAGATATTAGGAAGTATTTCTTCAGTCATAGAGTTGTAAGGCAGTGGAATAGCCTAGAAAATGACGTAGTGGAGGCAGGAACCATACACAGTTTTAAGACGAGGTTTGATAAAGCTCATGGAGCGGGGAGAGAGAGGGCCCAGTAGCAACCGGTGAAGAGGCGGGGCCAGGAGCTAAGACTCGACCCCTGCAACCACAAATAGGTGAGTACAAACAGGTGAGTACACATAGGGGCCATAACTAGGGAAGGGACTGAAGGAAGGAACACTCCACGGGAAGGAACTAAAACACATCAGAGGATGCAATGGGAGTCACAGTGGGAGGTGGAAAGGGAGAGATCCGTGTTTGTCTATGGGCTAGACGAAGCTAAAGGGGAAACTTATGATGAAAGAAAGCAGGAGGAGAAAAAAGCGATTGAAGATATCATGAAGGTGATAGGCGAGGGGGACATGACCCAGGTGTCAAATTTTCGGAGAATTGGGTGGTTCACAAAGAAAAGGAATCGGCCTCTCAAAGTAATTTTCAAGGCAGAATCAACCCGAACCATGATCCTGCAGGAGAAAGCACGGCTGAGAGGCAAGCAGGAGTTCCGGAGTGTGTACCTCGACCGAGACAGAACACAGGACGAAAGGAAGACAATGAAAGAGAGAGTTCAAAAACGAAAGGAGAAATGAGAGGAAATGAAAAAGGAGAGCAGAATAACCCAGGATCAAATGGAAGGACAAGCGCACCCCCCAGAAA
>NC_091384.1:12990832-13043332 GCF_038502225.1 Cherax quadricarinatus | reverse complement strand
TAAGAAAGGAAACAGAAACGAGGCACTAAACTACAGACCTGTGTCTCTGACATGTATTGTGTGCAAAGTCATTGAGAAGATTATCAGGAGGAGAGTGGTCGAACACCTGGAAAGGAACAAGATTATAAATGAAAACCAGCATGGGTTCATGGAAGGCAAATCTTGTGTTACAAACCTCCTGGAGTTTTATGACAAGGTAACAGAAGTAAGACTCGAGAGAGAGGGGTGGGTAGATTGCGTTTTCCTAGACTGCAGGAAGGCCTTTGACACAGTTCCCAACAAGAGATTAGTGCAGAAGCTGGAGGATCAGGCGCACGTAAAAGGGAGGGCACTGCAATGGATAAGGGAATACCTGACAGGGAGGCAGCAACGAGTCATAGTACGTGAAGAGGTATCACAGTGGGCGCCTGTTACGAGCGGGGTCCCACAGGGGTCAGTTCTAGGACCAGTGCTATTTTTGATATATGTGAACGACATGATGGAAGGAATAGACTCTGAAGTGTCCCTGTTCGCAGATGACGTGAAGTTGATGAGAAGAATTAAATCGGACGAGGATGAGGCAGGACTGCAAAGAGACCTGGACAGGCTGGACATGTGGTCCAGCAACTGGCTTCTCGAATTCAATCCAGCCAAATGCAAAGTCATGAAGATTGGGGAGGGGCAAAGAAGACCGCAGACAGAGTATAGGCTAGGTGGACAAAGACTACAGATCTCACTCTGGGAGAAAGACCTTGGGGTGACCATAACACCGAGCACATCACCAGAGGCACACATCAACCAAATAGCTGCTGCAGCATACGGGCGCCTGGCAAACCTGAGAATAGCGTTCCGATACCTTAATAAGGAATCGTTCAAGACACTGTACACTGTGTATGTTAGGCCCATACTGGAGTATGCAGCACCAGTCTGGAACCCACACCTGGTCAAGCACGTCAAGAAGTTAGAGAAAGTACAAAGGTTTGCAACAAGGCTAGTCCCAGAGCTCAAGGGAATGTCGTACGAGGAAAGGTTAAGGGAAACCGAACTGACGACACTGGAGGACAGAAGGGTCAGGGGAGACATGATAACGACATACAAGATACTGCGGGGAATAGACAAGGTGGATAGAGATAGGATGTTCCAGAAAGGGGACTCAGGGACAAGGGGTCACAACTGGAAGCTGAAGACTCAGACGAGTCACAGGGACGTTAGGAAGTATTTCTTCAGTCACAGAGAGTTGTCAGCAAGTGGAATAGCCTAGCAAGTGAAGTAGTGGAGGCAGGAACCATACATAGTTTTAAGAAGAGGTATGACAAAGCTCAGGAAGCAGAGAGAGAGGATCCAGTAGCGATCAGTGAAGAGGCGGGGCCAGGAGCTGAGTATCGACCCCTGCAACCACAATTAGGTGAGTACAATTAGGTGAGTACACACACACACTCACACACACACACATAAACATCATCACAGAAACCAAGCTTACAGGTACAATAACAGATGCCATCTTACCAACGGGATACCAGATCCTGAGGAAAGACAGAGGGAACAGAGGGGGTGCAGGAGTGGCACTGTTGATCAAAAACCGATGGAATTTTGATGAGCTGGAGACAGGAGACAGCGGAAAAGCAAGCGATTACATAAAGGGAACGCTTCACACTGGAGGTCCCAAAATGGAAATTGCAGTGATGTATAACCCAACACAGAATAGCAAGAGGCCAAGGCAACAGTATGATGAGGGCAATAGAGCGATGGTTGACACACTGGCTGCAGTGGCCAGAAGAGCTCATGCATGCAGGGCAAAGCTCCTGATCATGGGTGACTTTAACCACAAGGAGATCGACCAGGAGAACTTGGAGCCACATGCGGGCCAAGATGCATGGAGGGCTAAGATGATGGAGGTGGTACTGGAAAACTTCATGTACCAACACGTAAGGGACACTACAAGAGAGAGAGAGCAGAGGATGAACCAGCAAGACTGGACCTAGTATTCACCTTGAGTAGTGCAGATATTGAGGACATCACATATGAAAGACCCCTTCGGGTCAGCGATCACGTGGTTTTAAGCTTCGAATACACAGTAGTAGAGCTACAAGTGGAGGGGGAAGCAGGAAGGCCAGGACGAATGAAGCCAAACTACAAGAAAGGGGACTACACGGGAATGAGGAACTTCCTGAACGGGGTTCAATGGGACAGAGAACAGGCAGGGAATCCAGTTAATGAGATGATGTAATATGTAGCAACAATGTGCAAGGAGGCTGATGAGAGGTTTGTACCCAAGGGTAACAGGAATAATGAAAAAGCCATGATGAGCCCATGGTTCACCAAAAGGTGCAAGGAGGCAAAAATCAAGTGTGCTAGGGAATGGAAGAAATATAGAAGGCAAAGGACCCAGGAGAATAAGGAGAGCAGTCGTAGAGCCAGAAATGAATATGCACAGATAAGAAGGGAGGCCCAACGACAATATGAAAACGACATAGCAGCGAAAGCCAAATCTGACCCGAAGCTGTTATACAGCCACATCAGGAGGAAAACAACAATCAAGGACCAGGTAATCAGGCTAAAGAAGGAAGGAGGAGAGACAACAAGAACTGACCATGAAGTATGTGAGGAACTCAACAAGAGATTCAAAGAAGTGTTCACAGAGGAGACAGAAGGGGCTCCAGAAAGACGGAGAGGTGGGGCACACCACCAAGTGCTGGACACAGTACACACAACCGAGGAAGAAGTGAAGAGGCTTCTGAGTGAGCTAGATACCTCAAAGGCAATGGGGCCAGATAACATCTCTCCATGGGTATTGAGAGAGGGAGCAGAGGCGCTATGTGTACCCCTAACAACAATATTCAATACAGCAAATGTAGTCCCAGTCTTTAAACAAAGAGACAGACATGAAGCACTAAAATACAGACCAGTGTCACTGACATGTATGGTATGCAAAGTCATGGAGAAGATTATCAGGAGAAGAGTGGTGGAACACCTAGAAAGGAATGATCTCATCAACAGCAGCCAACAAGGTTTCAGGGACGGAAAATCCTGTGTCACAAACCTACTGGAGTTCTATGACATTGTGACAACAGTAAGACAAGAGAGAGAGGGGTGGGTGGATTGCATTTTCTTGGACTGCAAGAAGGTGTTTGACACAGTTCCATACTTGAGAACTAAGCAGGGATAACAGGGAAGGCACTACAATGGATCAGGTAATACTTGTCAGGAAGACATCAGCGAGACATGGTACGTGGCGAGGTGTCAGAGTGGGCACCTGTGACCAGCGGGGTCCCACAGTGGTCAGTCCTAGGACCAGTGCTGTTTCTGTTATTTGTGAACGACATGACGGAAGGAATAGACTCTGAAGTGTCCCTGTTTGCAGATGAAGTGAAGTTGATGAGAAGAATTCATTCAATCGAAGACCAGGTAGAACTACAAAGGGATCTGGACAGGCTGCAGATCTGGTCCAGCAATTGGCTCCTGGAGTACAACCCCACCGAGTGCAAAGTCATAAAGATTGGGGAAGGGCAAAGAAGACCGCAGACGGAGTACAGTCTAGGGGGCCAGAGACTACAAACCTCACTCAAGGAAAAAGATCTTGGGGTGAGTATAACACCAGGCACATCTCCTGAAGCGCACATCAACCAAATAACTGCTGCAGCATATGGACGCCTAACAAACCTCATTTCGACATCTTAATAAGGAATCGTTCAGGACCCTGTACACCGTGTACGTTAGGCCCATATTGGAGTATGTGGCACCAGTTCGGAACCAACACCTAGCCAAACACGTGAAGAAACTAGGGAAAGTGCAAAGGTTTGCAACTAGACTAGTCCCAGAGCTAAGAGGTATGTCCTATGAGGAGAGGTTAAGGGAAATCAACCTGACGACACTGGAGGACAGGAGAGATAGCTGGAACATGATAACAAGAAACAAAATACTGAGAGGAATTAACAAGGTGGACAAAGACAGGATGTTCCAGAGACTGGACACAGCAACAAAGGGACACAGTTGGAAGTTGAAGACACAGATGAATCACAAGGATATTAGGAAGTATTTCTTCAGCCACGGAGTAGTCAGGAAGTGGAATAGTTTGGGAAGCGATGTAGTGGAGGCAGAATCCATACATAACTATAAGCAGAGGTATGATAAGAGCTCACGGTTCAGGGAGAGTGACCTAGTAGCGACAAGTGAAGAGGCGGGGCCAGAAGCTTGGACTCGATCTCAACTAGGTGAGTACAACTAGGTGAGTATATTAGGGACACTACCAGAGAGAGAGGAGTGGACGATCCTGCAAGACTGGATCTTATATTCACCTTGAGTAGGTCAGACATTGAGGGCATCACATATGAAAGGCCCCTCGGAGCTAGTGACCACGTGGTCCTGAGCTTCGAATACATAGTAGAGATACACATGGAGAGGGAAGCAGGAAGAGCAGAAGAATGAAGCCAAACTACAAAAGAAGTGACCACACAGACATGAAGAACTTCCTGCAAGAAGTTCAGTGGGAAAGAAAATTAGCAGAAAAAATCAGTAAATGATTTGAATGAATATGTAACAACAATGTGCAAGGAAGCGGAGGAGAGGTTCGTACCCAAGGGCAACAGAAATTATGAGAAGGCCAAGACGAGCCCTTGCATCACCCAAAGGTGTAGAGAGGCCAAAACTAAGTGCACTAGAGAATGGAAGAAGTATAGAAGGCAAAAAAAGGAATATAAAGAGAATAATCGAAAAGCCAGATATATGCACAGACAAGGAGGGAGTCCCAGCGGAAATACGAAAATGACATTGAAGCGAAAGTCAGGTCAGACCCAAAGCTGTTGTACAGTCACAACAGGGGTAAATGAACAGTTAAGAACCAGGCAATCAGGCTGAGGAAGGAAGGAGGAGAGACCACAAGAAACGACAAGGAATGTGTGAAGAGCTCAACAAGAGATTTGAAGAAGTATTTACAGAAAGGACTCCAGAAAGCTGAGTGTTGGGGTACACCGTTAAGCGCTAGACACAGTACATATAACCGAGGAGGTGGTGAAGAGGCTGTTATATGAACTGGATATCTCAAAGGAAATGGGGCCGGACAGTATATCTCTGTTGGTTCTGAGAGATGGAGCAAAAAAGCTGTATGTACCACTAACAATCTTCAAGATATATATCGAAACAAGGCGACTACCTGAGGTCTCGGTAGCAGTATCGAGTCCTGCTGACTGCGATCTTTATCTGTATATACACGTTGTTTCTGGGTGGTGCACTGATATAAATATTATCTTGAGGTCAGAACATACAGGAGATTGTAATACCTTGAATCCATGCTTGAGGCTCATTGACGTGCCCGGTCTGGGAAACAAGCATGGCATATGAGCCAGGTCGCCCAGCTTATGTGGCATTTGTTCGGCCGAGTGGATAAGAGTTCTGCATGGGAATCTTGTCCGTCTCAGTAGCAATATCGAGTCCTGCTGACTGCGATCTTTCTCTGTATATACCTGCTTGTTTCTGCTTGGTGCATTGATATATATATATATATATATATATATATATATATATATATATATATATATATATATATATATATATATATATATATATATATATATATATGTATATATATATATATAGGGAGGTACCACCTCTAGAGCTTTACTGGTGACCCTCATCCTCAGAGAAGACAATAAACGCACCTCAGGGAAAACTCATGTTTCTCTCCAAAGCTGTTTGAATATTTTCTTCTCCTACCACCCCTATATTTTATATTACATGTTAACTTTATTAACAGACAGAATACATTGAGAGAAAACACAAACTTGAACGCATTGGTACAATATATCAAAGATTATGAATCTCCTCCAACTCTCCAAAGCCGGACGTGAGCCCAGTATGGAGCATGCATTTCCCTTCTGGATGGTCACGCATTGGAACATAAAAGTGGCTGGTCCAAAAATTCATGCATATATAAAGGTTGCACAAAACTTCATCAGTAGTATCTCTCTATCGCAGATGGCATCCTCAGCACCGAGAACACGAAGTGCATCGGAATTGTTGTTAGTAATTGTGTTCCCTCGAGTTTTTCTCAACTGCCTGGCTTTCGATGCGAGGTGACGTACTTCGCATGTCACAGTTCTTTCACCTGATGCAGGACCTACCTTTCCCAAAAAGCTTCAAGAAGTACTGCGAAGCCTGCTGTGCCATCTGGACGAGGGCAAGGATCCCTACTCAGCAGTCAGATTCCTGCATGCAAAGGTTGGAGAAGTTAATGTGGGAATACCAGAATGTGAAGAGTCAAAAGCGAGGTGATATGCAATTGTCTTCCACGTTCTCCTCCAGCCTCGAGTCTGATGGCGACGAAGACATTGCTTCTACTCCCAGTTGCTCGACAGCGCTTACGCTGCCTCCCAAGCAACGGGAGAATATCTTCGCCTCTCCTACTGTCGCGTCAGCCCTCGGTCGAGTCAACCTCCCGGGCCGTAGAGCAGAGGAAGGAGAAGAAAAAATCTTGAATAAAGACCCCGGAACATTGGAGATGAATACGACGTTCCATGTAATGAAAAAGTCTACGGGCTCTTTGAAGGTCGTGAACGATGCAACAGAAAGAGATGTTTCCCTCCTTCAGACCTTCAACGCATCGCTGACCAGCAGGAGGAGCAGAAACATTACATTCTTTGCCTCGTGGCAGATCACCGTCGCCTCTTCCCTGCTCCGACCAAGGAGAGACTTATGAAGGAGGGTGATTGCTAAATTTTAGAGGGACTCACTGAAGTCCCACCTTATTTCGTAGTTCAAGCAGGCACAAGGAAACGTTATCATGAGCGAGCGAGCACAGCGAGTGCAGCGACGTCTTACTGGCAGTTGGTGTGACAAATGAGCGATCCAAAACGACCCGACCTGACACGACCAAATGATTTTTGAAAGGCGAATAACTTTTTTCGTATATAAGATAGAGACCTAATGCTTTTTGAATCTGATTGTCTCGTGAAATAAATTATTTTTTTAACCGTTTGTTTTGCTGAAATTCCTTGAGAAGCCCCCAGAAAACCAAAGTATTTGAGGAGAAGTTTGGCCAAATTTACAATTGTAAATTTGGCCAAACTTCTCAAATTCTTTGGTTTGTTCAACTTGAGAAGCGAATTGCGTGAGATTTTCTGTTGTGACACTATGTTTTCTTTACTGAATTCGAAAGAGAAAATGTGGGAGAATACGATTACGAATTTACATCAACTTTTTTTTTTCAACTTTTAGTGTGAGAAATCAGCTGGGGAAAACAAACATTTTCAATGATTTTTCAATTAAATTTGTTGTTATTGATATATATATATATATATATATATATATATATATATATATATATATATATATATATATATATATATATATATATAAATATATATATATGTCGTGCCGAATATGTAAAACTGGTCAGTTAGCAAGAACTCATTTAAAATTAAGTCCTTTCTAAAATTTTCTCTTATACGTTTAGAGACATATTTTTTTCGTTAATATTAATGTAAAAAATTTTAATTTTGCTCCAGAAGAATCTTAGAAAACTTACCTAACCTTATCATAACAAGAGCAATTTATTTTAGCCTAACCCAACTAAATATATTTTAGATTTGTTAATAATAATTTAATACTAGACAAACACAGTGAAGTGTATTTTTTTCGTTAGGTTTAGAATGATTTTGGCGAAATTATTGCATACACAAATTTTCGCTTGTCCTATATGGCAAGATGAGCGTTGCTATTTAAGCCAAGATCGCAAGTTCTGCCTATTCGGCACGACATATATATATACATATATGTTGTGCCGAATATGTAAAACTGGTCAATTAGCAAGAACTCATTTAAAATTAAGTCCTTTCAAAAAAAAATTTCTTATATGTTTAAAGATATATTTTTTTCATTTATGTTAATGTAAAAATTTTTAATTTTGCATCAAAAGAATCTTAGAAAACTTACCTAACCTTATTATAACAAGCGCAATTTATTTTAGCCTAACCCAACTAAATATATTTTAGATAAGTTTACAATAATTTAATAATAAACAAACACAGTGAAATATATTTTTCTCTTTAGGATCAGAATGATTCATCGACACCATGCCTAACCCTTTTAGGGTAGGGTAGGTGCCTGAGCCCGAGCCTTTAGCTCATAAGACTGTCATTCCCATTTGCTCCCTTGGGGCGTGGATGGCAGACCAGAGAGGCCTAGCTTGTGGCTAGGCCTGGGGACAATTGGTCCCAAAGATGAGGAGGTACTTGTGCCTTCTCCCATGGGAGACTTAGGTCTCAGACACTCCCTAAAGAGGGAGCCAAGGCCGGGCCACCACTTGGACAAGGCCCGGGCCGGGAGAATACCGGCTAATCTTTAACTAACTAACAGAATGATTTTGGCGAAATTATTGCATACACAAATTTTCGCTTGTCCTATATGGCAAGATGAGCGCTGCTATTTAAGCCAAGATCGCAAGTTCTGCCTATTCGGCACGATATATATATATATATATATATATATAAATATATATATATATATATATATATATATATATATATATATATATATATATATATATATATGGGGAAGTGGAACAGAATTCTTCCTCCGTAAGCCATGCGTGTTGTAAGAGGCGACTAAAATGCCGGGAGCAAGGGGCTAGTAACCTCTTCTCCTGTATATATTACTAAATGTAAAAGGAGAAACTTTCGTTTTTCCTTTTGGGCCACCCCTCCTCGGTGGGATACGGCCAGTGTGTTAAAAGAAATATATATATATATATTATTGTAACAACGAACGAGTGGTTTTGATCAATAACAACACTGCACTAGCCAGGGATTCGAACCCATGTTGTACTGGCCTGCCTCATGGTAAGCGAGAACTACGTGATGCTTTAAACCACAGGACCACCCAACCCTACAAGAATGGTGCAGCCAGCACACAGCTAGCTGTTTGGCCGCCATCCGAGGGCATGTGGAGGTGTCTGAGCTTCTAAGCTAATTTCATTCTCATCCTTGTTTGGTGTACTAGCATCATTCTACTTTGTAAGGACTGATGAAGCCATTTTGTGGCGAAACGTTTCCTCATTAAAGATATCTGAGTGTAGTACATGTGTCTAAATTATAATTAAATCTAATCTAAATCTCATCTAAAAGAATAGGTTCTGAAACCACTCCACTACGTGTTGTATATAATTGCAGTACACGTGCTAATAAAGATGTAGCAAGTCTTAATGACTGTCTGATGACCGGACCCTCACTAACTGAGAAGCTGGGAGACGTGCTTATGAAATTTCGCACAAATCCTTATGCCTAAACAGCTAATATTTACAAAGCCTTCTTAACACAATCCTTCCTAATAGAGCTAAGTTGATATTTTGATATTTTGTGTCTTTAGCCTAAGAATATAGACATAAACCATTTCCTTGTTAAATTAGATAGTTTTGCTCATTCTATAAATTTTACTGTTGAATACGAAGTAAATAACGCATTGCCTTTCCTAGATGTTTTAATTATTAAGAGTAACAACAATTTTAAAAATTACAGTAAGCCTACAAATAACTGGTCCTATGTTCACATCAAGATAGAGTTAAACTGTCGGTTTTCTCATCAATGTTTTTGAGAGCTTAATGCAATAGCTAATGCTCTAAAATACCCAAGAAACGTAATTGATAAATCCATTAAAATAGCTAGAAATACTTTTTACAATCCAAAAAAGGACAAACAACCATATTCATCTAAAAATATGTTAGTTCTCCCTTACCATGAAAACTTCTTAGGACTTTTAATATCAAAATTGTATTTAAAAATCTTGAAACAGTACGAAAAAATTTTAGCAAAAATTTCCCCCAAAATGCTGACGGATGTGTCTATAAGATTCCTTGTAAAACATGCGATAAAGTTTATTATGGTCAAACTGGTAAAAATCTCGAACTAAGATTAAAACAACATAAATATAGCATTAGAACTGGACAAGATTCCAATGCTCTATTTATTCATGTGAGAGATTTTAACCATCCAATTGATTTTCAAAAAGTTGAGAAAGTTGTATCAAGCAAGTTCATGGTCGACAGGAATATAATTGAATCTTGTTTCATAAAAAGCAGAATGAAAATATTATGAACATTTCTTTTGGTTTGTATAAATTAGATTTATTTATTTATTTTATTGCATTAACATATCGGCCGATTCCCACCAAGGCAAGGTGGCCCAAACTTTCATCATTCACTCCATCACTGTCTTACCAGAGGCTAGTCTACACTACAGTTATAAAACCGCAACATTAACATCCCTCCTTCAGAGTGACGGCACTATACTTCCAATATCCAGGAATCAAGTCCGGCCTGCCGGTTTCCCTGAATCCCTTCATAAATGTTTTATTACTCACTCCAACAGAATGTCAAGTCCTAAAAACCATTTGTCTCCATTTGCTCCTGTCAAACATGCTCACGCGCACTTGCTGGAAGTACAAGCCCCTTGCACACAAAACCTCCTTTTTCCCCTCCATCCAGCCTCTCCTGGGCCGATCCCTTCCCCTCCTTCCGTCCACTACAGATCTGTACACTCTCGAAGTCATTCTATTTCTTTCCACCCTCTCTACATGTCCAAACCATCTCTCTACGAGTTCAAACCCCTCCTCAGCTCCCTGGATAATAGTTTTGGTAATCCCACATCTCCTAATCTCCAAACTATGGATTCTCTGCATTACATTCACTCTACACATTGCCCTCAGACACAACTTCTCCACTGCCTCTAACCATCTCCTTGTTGCAACATTCACAACCCATGCCTCACACCTATACAAGAGCATTGGTATAACTATACTCTCATACATTCCTCTCGTTGCTGTCATGGATGAAGTTCTTTGTCTCCACGAACTCCTCAGCTCGCCATTCACTTTTTTTCCCCTCGTCAATTCTATGATTCACTCCATCTTTCATAGACCCATCCACTGACACGTCCACTCCCAAATATCTGAATACATTCACCTCTTCCATACTCTTTCCCTCGAATCTGATATCCAATCTTCTATTACCATTTTTTTTGTTATCCTCATCACCTTATTCTTTCCTACATTAACTTTTAATTTCCTTCTTTTACACACCCTACCAAACTCATCCACCAACCTCTGCAACTTCTCTTCAAAATCTCCCAAAAGCACAGTGTCATCAGTAAAGAGCAACTGTGACAAAACCCATTTTGTGTTAGATTTATCTTTTAACACCACACCTCTTGCCAACACCTGAACATTCACTTCTCTTACAACTTCATCTATAAATATATTGAACAACCATGGTGACATCACACACCCCTGTCTAAGGCCTACATTTACTGGGAAATAATCCCCCTCTCGCCTACATACTCTAACCTGAGCCTTACTATCCTCGTAAAGACTCTTCACTGCTTTCAGTATCCTACCTCCCATTCCATACATTTGCAACGTCTGCCACATTGCCCCCCTATCCACCCTATCATACGCCTTTTCCAAAACCATAAATGCCATAAATACCTCTTTACCCTAATCTAAATACTGTTCACCTATATGTTGCACGACAAACATTTGGTCTACACACCCTTTACCCTTCCTGAAGCCTCCTTGTTCATCTGTTATCCTGCTCTCCGTCATACTCTTAATTCTTTCAATAATAACTCTACCATGCACTTTACCAGGTATAATAAACTGATTCATTTACAATTAATAAAATTTAGGAAGAATTTATTGATACACTAGACAATTAAAAAACCTTAATGCTTGGGTAGAGTATCAGGTGTGTTTCAGAGAGCTGGGTGTTGTCACGTGACTGTGAGGTGTAGGCTTGGTGTGGTGATGTGATTTCCCCTATATATTCCTTCCTACTGATGTTTTATTTTTTATAGTTCTTGATAATGTGAGAAGTCACGAAAGCGCTTGGAATGTCGCTAGTTTTTTTTATTTTTTTCACACAGGTTGTTTTGCAACCGCTTGCCGGCGTGGAGGGAGGGAGCCAGTGTGTGGTGCTCCATACATTCTGTGTGTAAACCAAGAACCAACATGGTTTATGCGGGCCAGTTTCGGCAGACATCATCGTGAGTATCCACCGGAGATCACAGAGTTGTGACAATCCTCTGTATCAGACCGTTGCTTCTGTATCAGTGAAAGTGCAGTGTGCATGTTGGGATTTGGTGAGTAGCGGTGGTGAGGGGATCCTGCCAGTGGTGGTGTGGAGGAGGTTTTGTTTACATCTGTGACCGGCCGGGTTCGTGGGTTAGGGGAGGAAGTGGCCGCCCACGACACGGTCATTGTATGGTGAACAGAAGAACACCTCGGTTAACAGTGTGAGCATGGTGATTAATATGCCAAATGACGAGGGTTTTTTTCTAAACGGAATAATAAGTGTATAACAATTAGCAAAAGCTAGTCAGTGATGTGCATCTTGAGCGAGCACACAGGGCCACTCCCTCCCCCCATTCCTGATCTCCTCCCCTCATCCCAGCCTAGGACCACTGACTTCCTGACCAAGGGTGTTGCCGTTTAGTGCCCCACCAATTACAAGTTCCGCCGCTCGCTACTCCCCCACCCTCATCCCCCATGCATTCATGCTGTCCTTCATCCGTCACCCCACAGCTGGCACCCTCCCACCCCCACGATATCAGAAATGTCACAATTAGTCCCGGATTCCCAGGAATCTTCACGACAGAGTCAAAGTCATCGTTCACGAGGCATCTGCCGGGTTTGCTACAGGGAATGTGCACTCAATCCCACAACTGGCAACATCTGTGCACACAATGGATGTCTAGGCTCCAGAAGAGCTCCAAATGAGAACAACCAACAGCCTCCCCCAGCAGACAGGCTGACAGCTACCGTGACTTCACCTCTACAGAGGACCTCAAATCTGCAATCAAATTAACATCCACCAGGACTCTGACACACATCCCCAAAGCAGCTCGATCTCAAGCTTCTAGTAAATTCACTGTCCTGAAGAAAGTCAACGATGCTCCTTCAAACGACAGATCCTGGCAAAACTTGCTGCTTTTTGACAATGCCTGTTTGGCTGTCCCACCAAGGAGGGACAAGTCACTAGCAACAAATGTTATTAAGGCAATAAATGCATTCCCAAGGGATGACAACCTCGTCCGTCTCCCTCCTAGAGCGACAAACACTCGCCGGGCAAATGCAAACAACAAGACACCCGACGCCTCAAAAATCAGAGCCCAAATTGGCAAAAAAATAAAAGAGGGTAATACTATTGGAGCTGTGAGGCTTATAACCAGTGAGGATACCATCGCTCCCAAGGACGTCAACACCGCGCAAGCTCTGAAGGACAAATGTCCACCCAGGGCTCCCAGTACCAACATTGACCTCCCTGGCATTGCAGCAGGCGAAGAGCATCTAACCTTACAGGATGCTGATGTGTATAAAGCTGCTATGTCATTTCCACAGGTCTCAGCAGGAGGTTTCACAGGTTTAAGGCCTCAACACTTAAAACAAATACTCAATCCAGCACTTGATGAGGTTTCACAGAGGCTGTTGTCTGAACTCACCAAATTTTCTAACCTGTGCCTGGCTGGCAGTGTCCCAGAGGCCATCGCCCCCTTTCTATTCTGTTTGGTCATCAAGGAAGTCACAGAAGCACTCTCCACTGAGCTCAATATCTGGTTCCTGGCTGGCACAACAGAATCTCTCCTAGAGGACATCAGCAAAATTAAGGACATGGGAGAAAGCCTGGGCCTTTCTTAAAACCCCACCAAATGTGAAATAGTTTCTACCAATTAACAGATGATCCAGAATATTAGCGCCATTTTACCAGGAGCACGAGCCATTGATCCAGCCAATAGCACTCTCCTTGGTGCTCCTCTTGGGTCCAATGCCATCGATCTGATCCTAGAAAAAAAAGTCTCAGACCTCTGGACGATGGAAAGCAGGATGAAAGACATTGACACACACGATGCCTTCTACCTACTCACCAGGTGCCTGTCAGTCTCAAAACTTACCTACTTTCTGAGATGCTCCCCAGCCTTTAGCAGTCCGAAACTCAAGGAATATGACTCTCATCTTAAGACCATGCTAGAGAGTGTATTGAGTCTTTCCTTTGAAGATAGACAGTGGTTGCAAGCCTCACTTCCGGTCAGGCTTGGAGGGCTAGAAGTATGCAGATCATCCCAGATTGCTCTGCCAGCTTTCCTATCCTGTTCCATAGCATCAAACGAGTTGATAAGACAAATTCTTTCTGATACCCTCAGTGACTCAGCAGGAATAGAAGGCCCTAGCTATGCCAGTGCCATCACTGAATGGGAGACTCTTGCTGCTCCAGCACCAAACCCTAGTGCAGCACTGGCTCACAAACAGTCAAGCTGGGATGGCCTGATCGCTGAAAAGGTGCTTGCCAACATGCTCAAGGCTGCAACATCAGATAGGGAGATTGCCCGTCTCCAGGCTGTGAGCGCACTCCACTCCTGGGACTTACTCCAAACAGTTCCCATATCGGCAATGGGAACGCGACTCGACCCTAAGACCCTCCGTATTGCAGTGATTCTGCGCCTTGCTGCCCCAATCCACACAGAAAATACGTGTATTTGTGGCGAAGCGCAAGTAGACCAATACGGTTTATATGACCTTAACTGTTCCAAAACCAAGGGCTGGCATGCAAAACACAATGAGGTCAATGACATCATTAAGAGAACCCTTGCCACAGCTGGATGCCCAGCCGAGCGGGAGCCCCGATCACTAGTAGCCAACAACACCCACAACCCAGCAAACTGCCCCGATGGGATCACCATACACAAATAACCCGCACATAAAAGAGAGAAGCTTACGACGACGTTTCGGTCCGACTTGGACCATTGACAAAGTCACACTAACAGAGGTGGAGCAGGACGGCTATATATAGGCAGGAAGAGGTGGTAGTAGTAGTAGTAGTAGTAGTAGTAGTAGTAGTACAAGAATTGTATATAATACCGACAGGATGAAATTAAGACACATGCTCAACACCCGGGCATCCCCATCGTAAACGTTTCGCCATCCAGCCAGCCACTGGATGGCAAAACGTCCACAACAAAGACAGCCAGACGCCGCACATGTGTCTTAATTTCAACAGTAGTTGTAGTAGAAGAAGAGGTAGTAGTAGTGGTAGCGGAAGAAGTGGGAAATAAGGAAGACGAGCCAGTCAAATACAAAGGAAGGGGAGCACTGCAAGAGAGCTAGAAACCCACAGAGGAAGAGCAAGCGCACAGAGGTGCGGGAAAGTGGAAGTGGTGAAATAAAATAAATGAAGAAGGAACAGAAACACGAGACAGGAGAGAGAAAGACAACCCAGAGGAGAAAAGGAGAGAGGAAAGGGGAAGAAGAAGAAGATGGGGATGCCCGGGTGTTGTGCATGTGTCTTAATTTCATCCTGTCGGTATTATATACAATTCTTGTACTACTACTACTACTACTACTACTACTACTACTACTACTACTACCACCTCTTCCTGCCTATATATAGCCGTCCTGCTCCACCTCTGTTAGTGTGACTTTGTCAATGGTCCAAGTCGGACCGAAACGTCGTCGTAAGCTTCTCTCTTTTATGTGCGGGTTATTTGTGTATTGTTCCAGTCACGGTATTGTGCCTTTTTGTTATTTAGGGATCACCATCTATCCTTGGAAGAATGGTAAGCTCTTAGCATAGGACTATACCTGTGTGTCCACACTGGCTGACACCTATATCCATCACAGTGTGGGGCGACAGGGAGGAGCTGCTGACCACAAGTACAGGGACATAGCCAACAGTATCAATTTGTCCCAGTGGGATCAGAGACCTTGGGATCATGGGGAAAAAATGCCACACGTTTCCTCAAAGAATTGGGTTCCAGACTCATCGACACCACCAGGGACCCAAAGGCAGCCACTTTTATGCTCCAGCGCCTCAGCGTGGCTATCCAGAGGGGAAACGCTTGCTGCATACTTGGCTCACATCTGGCTTCGGAGGAGCTGGAGGAAATTCATGATCTTTAATACTTTGTACCATTATATTCATGTTTGTGTTTTTCAGCACATGTATTCTGTTTATCAATATAAAAATATATATATATATATATATATATATATATATATATATATATATATATATATATATATATATATATATATATATATATATATATTGAAGTTATGAAGTGATGAGCTTCTGTAAGGTAAATATCTGGATCAACTCATCTGTTCATCAGTTGAATATCTGTGACTTTTTTCTTGACTGTGAGTGAGATGATAGGTTGAATTTACTCACCTGAGACTTTGATGAATGCCTGAAGCTGCTTACCAATGAGTAAGTGAATGTCCCGAGCTACGTACCTCTTCTTCTAATGCAGGAGATGAATTGTGTAACAGTCACATATTTCAAGATACAACCGCAACAATTTGAATTAATTATGCACACAAAATCTGCAAGAAAACCAAATTTTATTTTTTCACATAATATGATGAAAGGATAATGTTCTCACTGTGTGGTAAACCAAGTGTTAATGCATCATTATACAACATTATACAACACAATATTTCTACTTACATTAGTTACGTTAATGAGTTTAATCTTCGAGATTAATGTTCATCTGAACATCAGTTCTGCATTACGTCTGCTGCTGTGATTAAAAATTCTGCTAATTTTGCTATTTATTTTGCTAACACTTTCCCAGTTGCTGCTTCTACTGCTGATACTACTCCTGGGAGTATTATTACTGGTAATCCTGCACCTACTAATACTGCAACAACTACTATTACTCTGTTATCTACGGCTATTAATAGTTGGTATTATGACACCTCTAGAAAAAAACACTATTTCATTGGACATTTCATTCAGGACTGAGATTAATATTTTCCACATAAAACATATTAAACATCTTAAATATTCATTCCAATTAGGTGGAGATGACAGGAAAGATAATGCCATATGCAGATGGGACAGCAAAATGGGACATCAAACCACTTAAAGAATCCTTTTATATGGGACCTTTTATGTGAAAATTATGTAACAGGAGTTTACCTAGTACATGTGCTTACTAATCTGAGAAACCACTTGATAATACTCCATTGTATTAAGTATCCTGATGATGGCTGTTTCAAGACACTTCCTCCTAACTTTTTCATTCTCTATTAAAATTAATGTGGTATTATTAATGTGGTATTATTCCATTATATGAGGTGTGCGAGTTTCAAAATGTATGACGGTTGTACTGGTACTAATAGGTGCATATTTGACCTCATGAAGCCTAATATCAAAGCGTAGGTACAGTCTTACATATGTAATGAGTGTCGCACAATGTACTGCTGGGAGCTCTGTGGAAAGTTTTAGTGTTTTGACTTTGGTGGTTTTAGAAGATTTTATTGCAATATCGATGTTCAACATCCTGAGAATAAGTTTAAGACATATTTTTAACCAGTGGGAAGAATGATACAAATCATATCAAAGGATGTGTTAGAACCCGTGATCAGATAGTCATAATAAGTGTTTTAGAATCTCAGTTAAAGCGTTGAAGATGGAGATTCTACTTCTTCAGGAGGAAAATAAGAGGCTGAAGCTTCGTTTAAATGGGTTTGGAATGATTGTGAGATGGTGGTAGCTGGTGAAGAGAAAAAAGTTACCTGCAGTGATTTGGAGAGTGGCAGCCGCTCTAAGTGGCAAGTGGATCACAATTCAGGAAGAAGGATAATAAGAAAGGTTAATAGAGAAGATGTGAAGGTAGGAAATCGATTCTCTCTTCTCCAGGATTAGTGGTTAGTGGTTAGTGAGATTAAAGGTACCACTGAATCCCCTGCTTATCGAGGAAAGAATATTCTGATTGTGGGAGATTTTCAGGTAAGGTATATGGACCGTGCTTTTTGTAACAGAGATAAAAAGGTCAGACAGACGGTGTATTTCCCAGGATCTGGTGTTGGTGACATAGTCAGCAGGTTGGATAATAATATATCAGGCAATGGAAACAAGCCCATTATCTGTCTTAGTGCCGGTGGAAATGACATCGGGAAGGGCAGGAGACAGGAGCTGCTGGATAAGTATAGGTCTGCCATAGAGCTAGTCAGATCTAAGGAAGGGATCCCTATCATATATAGCATCTTGCCTAGAAGGAGAGTGGGCAATGAATAGATGTCTAGGGCAATTGGTATAAATTGCTGGCTAGACAGGTACTGCAAGGAACTTGCAGTCCTATTCATTGATAACTGGGACACATTCTATGGCAAACATGATATGTATGCAAGGGATGGAGTTCATCTCTCTGGGGTTGGAGTGGTTGCATTAGCCAATTCGATTGAGGGGGTTATTGGTGACATGTCTAGGACTTTAAACTGATAGATTATAGAGGTATTGGTGTCTGAGAGAAACAGTCAGGCTGCAGTACTAGGGTTGAAAACAGCAGATATAATCAGGATACCTCAGGGATATGTTTAAAAGACAATATTCAAAACAAAGGTGCTAGTAAAGGCAAAGCAATTGGTCAACAAACAAAGAGAGATAGTAGAGAGCAACGAGTGACTAGCTCCCTTAAGATTTACTATACAAATAGCAGGAGTCTAAGAAATAAGATAGATGAGCTAAGATTACTTGCAAGTGCAGGTAATAGAGATATTATTGCTGTAACAGAGACCTGGTTCAACTTGAAAGATAGAGAAATGCAACATTCAGGGTTATAAACTATTCCATACTGATAGGGTCAATAGGAAGGGTGGTGGAGTGGCAATGTATGTCAGAAAATATTTAAATTGATGTGTTAGACAAGATATAAGATTAGAAACATCGGACACAGAATCTGTTTGGCTACAGTTTCTCGAGGGTCGTGAAAAGTTAATTTTGGGTGTGATTTATAAGCCCCCAAAACTTGATAGAGAGTGCAGTAGGCTGCTATGGGACGAAATTCATAAGGTATCTAGACATAAAAATGTTGTGTAATAGGAAATTTTAACTTTAGACAAATTCATGTTGAATGTCTGAAGTAGCTCACCTGTGAGTAAGTGAATGTCTCGAGCTACGTACCTTTGCTGGTATTACAGGAGCTGAGTTGTACCATAGTCACAAATTTCATGAGACAACAGCAACATTTTTGACTGTTTGTCCATACCGGATCTGCAAGAAAACCAAATATCATTTTCCCATATAGTATGTGTGCTAAACAACGTGTTAATGCATCATTACACAACATTACACAACACAATATTTCCACTTACATTAGTTACATTAATGAGTTTAATCTTCGAGATTAATGTTCATCTGAACATCAGTTCTGCATTACGTTTGCTGCTGTAACTAAAAATTCTGCTAATTTTGCTATTTATTTTGCTAACACTTTCCCAGTTGCTGCTTCTACTGCTGATACTACTCCTGGGAGTATTATTAATGGTAATCCTGCACCTACTAATACTGCAACAACTACTACTATCTAAAGCTATTAATACCTACAATAGTTGGTATTATGACACCTCCAGAAACAGCTACTACTTTATTGGACATTTTATTCAGGACTGAGATTAATCATTCCCACAGAAAACAAATTAAACATCTTAAATATTCATTCTAATTAGGTGGAGATGACAGGAAAGATAATGCCATATGCAGATGGGACAGCAAAATGGGACATCAAACCACTTAAAGAATCCTTTTATATGGGACCTTTTATGTGAAAATTATGTAACAGGAGTTTACCTAGTACATGTGCTTACTAATCTGAGAAACCACTTGATAATACTCCATTGTATTAAGTATCCTGATGATGGCTGTTTCAAGACACTTCCTCCTAACTTTTTCATTCTCTATTAAAATTAATGTGGTATTATTAATGTGGTATTATTCCATTATATGAGGTGTGCGAGTTTCAAAATGTATGACGGTTGTACTGGTACTAATAGGTGCATATTTGACCTCATGAAGCCTAATATCAAAGCCTAGGTGCAGTCTTACATATGTGATGAGTGTCGCACAATGTACTGCTGGGAGCTCTGTGGAAAGTTTTAGAGTTTTGTCTTTGGTAGTTTTTAAAGATATTATTGCGATATCGATGCTCAACATTCTGAGAAGAAGTTTAAGACATTTTTTGACCAGTGAGAAGAATGATAGAAACAATACCACGGGCCGTGTTAGAACCCGAGATTAGAGAGTTATAAAACTTCGGACCGACGCTGTCTGAATAATGCTTTAGTGTTTTCCTTTTTGCAAGACGTTATGTGTTGTGCTCTAAATCTCTTGATGAAAATGAAATGGCGTTGGAATTTAGAGAAATTACACGAATTCTGTAACTAATTTGGCTGCTTGTGACTATGATATATTTGATCTTCATTATGATGATGCCAGAGAAAAATTTAACACATTCAAAGCTTCTCATACAGAGTTGTTTACAAGAGCGGAAAAAATATTGTATTTGTGGCATCTTTTTAACAAACATCGACATCAATTTATTTTTATTGGAGCCATAACACAACACAGTATATGAAAGTCCAGGTGGAAACTCAAATGGTGATATACATTATTCATCCCACAAGTTAATCAAGCATTGAAATCGCACTTAATCTCTATAAGTCCTTCACCGACGGTGTAATAATATGTGTCATAATTCCAACCAGAATTTTCACCAACCTCTAATGATTTACTAACACTTCTGGCATCTTAACTCTGTCCTTCAAGACGTGCAACAAGTATCACATTGATCAAACTGTTCGTTGATTTGATGTTAAAGTCCAAGAATATTACACATTCATATTTCATAACACAAACAACGCTAGTGTCATATTCATAGACAAAACTAAATACTTCACAGCTTGGGATAAAGGTAGTTATCTTAACAACGGTAGTCAGGATTAACAGTAAGGAACGGAAGTCATCAGTCATCAGGATAAACAAAAATTGATGAGACTCAAAATATTTATAGACAAGCAAAATTTTTGGTACACACCCAGGAAGGTCACTTTCTCACCCAAGGCCAAGACATAATGATGCCTCCTATACCAGATCTTCTACTAACTTTTTTATGCTTGCCTATAACAAGAAATTTCCTCTTTACTGAACCAGTGACCTGACTTCCCACTTCCTCATCTTCGCTGCATTTGACACGGTCTTTCCTCCCAATTTAATATGTGAAGTAACTTTCACGTAAATATCTTTCCTGCATGTAAGGTAACCAGTAATTTCCTTCTCAATTTGCCAGAATGTGTATTGAGAGTGAGATTTATCTATCCCTTTTTTCAGTAGAATTGATATTCAATCTTTAAAAAAAATGTCAACTAGAATAAATTTTGTTGTGTGACTTGTATTTATTCCGACTGGCAGCTTGTTGCATCAGTCATTATACAACTACTGCAGCAGATACTGATGCTCCTGTAAAAGACCGTGCTTCTTATACATCCTACTGCATATATGTTACTAATGGTTCTACAGTGGCAGAGTGTGTTGTTAATGGTTCTACAGTAGCAGAAAGTGTTATTAAAAATTATATTACAACAGTATTTCTAATGATGCTACTGTAACACCAAATGTAATTAATAATCCTTTTGTAGCAGATAGTGTTATTAATTCTCCTCCTGTAGCATCTAATGTTGCTAATGATACTACTACAACAAATAGTGCTACTATTTGCTCCGCATGGGTCAGTAAGCCTGTTGCAGTGTTCCTTCTTTCTTATGTTCTTAATGACACTACTACAACAAATAGTGCTACTAATGATACTACTACAACAAATAGTGTTACTAATGATACTACTACAACAAATAGTGCTACTAATGATACTACTACAACAAATAGTGTTACTAATGATACTACTACAACAAATAGTGTTACTAATGATACTACTACAACAAATAGTGTTACTAATGATACTACTACAACAAATAGTGTTACTAATGAAACTACTACAACAAATAGTGTTACTAATGATACTACTACAACAAATAGTGTTACTAATGATGCTAATATAACAAATAGTGCTACTAATGATACTACAATTGCAGATAGCCCACTATTGACACTACAGCTACCTCTACTGCGATTAATAGTACGACTGTTACAGCTATTCATATTATTAATGGAGCAGCTAGTACTACTAATGATACTGCAGCAGCTAGTTCTACTAATGATACAAATATCACTTAGGAGATAGTCGTGCTATTACTACTATTGCCTGAGTTAGTCTACTTATGGTTCTACTGGAGGAACTACTGCTATTATTGATATTATTACTTTTCATATAACTGAAATAGTACTACTTACGATACTATTGTAAAAACTAGTACTACTCTTGATGCATCAACAGTAGTTAATGCTAGTAATGGTATTATTACATAAGTTAATGCTACTCATGATTGTCCTGCAGCTGCTAGTACTACTGCATCACCAAGTACTACTAGCTATTGTTATTAAGAGTGCAGCCAATAACTAATATTGTAATCATTCTACTTCTTCTACAACAATGTTTGCTTTAAATACTTTTACTTGTAATTTTTACATAAACTAAGAACGATTATCTTTAATGTCACTAATAATAATAATTGCTGCTAGTTATGTACCAACAATTACTACTTTATGTACCATGGTTGTTATATTATTACATGTTATATTATTACTGCTACTACTGTACCTACTTATTACATGTTATATTATTACTGCTACTACTGTACCTACTTATTACATGTTATATTATTACTGCTACTACTGTACCTACTTATTACATGTTATATTATTACTGCTACTACTGTACCTACTTATTACATGTTATATTATTACTGCTACTACTGTACCTACTTATTACATGTTATATTATTACTGCTACTACTGTACCTACTTACTACATGTTATATTATTACTGCTACTACTGTACCTACTTATTACATGTTATATTATTACTGCTACTACTGTTCCTACTTATTACATGTTATATTATTACTGCTACTACTGTACCTACTTATTACATGTTATATTATTACTGCTACTACTGTACCTACTTATTACATGTTATATTATTACTGCTACTACTGTTCCTACTTATTACATGTTATATTATTACTGCTACTACTGTACCTACTTATTACATGTTATATTATTACTGCTACTACTGTACCTACTTATTACATGTTATATTATTACTGCTACTACTGTACCTACTTACTACATGTTATATTATTACTGCTACTACTGTACCTACTTATTACATGTTATATTATTACTGCTACTACTGTTCCTACTTATTACATGTTATATTATTACTGCTACTACTGTACCTACTTATTACATGTTATATTATTACTGCTACTACTGTACCTACTTATTACATGTTATATTATTACTGCTACTACTGTACCTACTTATTACATGTTATATTATTACTGCTACTACTGTACCTACTTATTACATGTTATATTATAACTGCTACTACTGTACCTACTTACTACATGTTATATTATTACTGCTACTACTGTACCTACTTATTACATGTTATATTATTACTGCTACTACTGTACCTACTTATTACATGTTATATTATTACTGCTACTACTGTACCTACTTATTACATGTTATATTATTACTGCTACTACTGTACCTCTAGGGCATCGGTCGGCTACTTTCTTTAAAAGATCCTGTGCATTAGCCAGCAACACCGTAGCTGCCAAAAACACAACTATGAATCCCTTCATGTTGATGGAAGTTGTTCAGTGGCACACTGAAGGAGACACGGAGAAATACTGGTTAGTAAACTGAAGCTGGAAGTTGAAACATTTGTCCAGTGATGTTGACAACACTTAGCTGTGTTTGTGTGTGTGTGTGTGTGTGTGTGTGTGTGTGTGTGTGTGTGTGTGTGTGTGTGTGTGTGTGTACTCACCTAATTGTACTCATCTAATTGTGGTTGCAGGGGTCGAGACTCAGCTCCTGGCCCCGCCTGTGTGTGTGTGTGTGTGTGTGTGTTGTTCATATTTGTGTAGTTTTCTAGCCTTTTATGTAGTAATTGAATAATACATGCGCGCCAATTACATCGCCTAACAATTGACAACATGGATGAAGAACGATGGACACGTACCCAGCACGGTACATGTACCCAGCACGGTACATGTACCCAGCACGGTACATGTACCCAGCACGGTACATATGCCAAGCACGGTTAATGTACCCAGCACGGTACATGTACCCAGCACGGTACATGTGCCAAGCACGGTTAATGTACCCAGCATGGTACATGTACCCAACACGGTAATGTACCCAGCGTGGTACATGTACCCAGGACGGTCAATACACCCAGCATGGTACATGTACCCAGCACGGTACATGTACCCAGCACGGTTAATGTACCCAGCATGGTACATGTACCCAGGACGGTTAATATACCCAGCATGGTACAGGTACCCAGCACGGTACATGTACCCAGCACGGTACATGTACACAGCACGGTACATGTACCCAGCACGGTACATGTACCCAGCACGGTTAATGTACCCAGCACGGTACATGTACCCAGCACGGTACATGTACCCAGCAAGGTACATGTACAAGCGCTGTACATGTAACCAGCACGGTACATGTACCCAGCACGGTACATGTACCCAGCACGGTACATGTACGCAGCACGGTACATGTACCCAGCACGGTACATGTACGCAGCAGGGTACATGTACCCAGCACGGTACATGTACGCAGCACGGCACATGTACGCAGCACGGTACATGTACCCAGCACGGTACATGTACCCAGCAGGGTACATGTACGCAGCACGGTACATGTACGCAACACGGTACATGTACGCAGCACGGTACATGTACGCAGCACGGTATATGTACCCAGCACGGTACATGTACCCAGCACGGTACATGTACGCATCACAGTACATGTACCCAGCGCAGTACATGTACCAAGCACGGTACATGTACCCAGCACGGTACATGTACCCAGCGCGGTACATGTACCCAGCACGGTACATGTACGCAGCACGGTACATGTACCCAGCACGGTACATGTAAGCAGCACGGTACATGTACCCAGCACGGTACATGTACGCAGCACGGCACATGTACGCAGCACGGTACATGTACCCAGCACCGTACATGTACGCAGCAGGGTACATGTACCCAGCACGGTACATGTACGCAGCACGGCACATGTACGCAGCACGGTACATGTACCCAGCATGGTACATGTACCCAGCAGGGTACATGTACGCAGCACGGTATATGTACGCAGCACGGTATATGTACCCAGCACGGTGCATGCACCCAGCACGGTACATGTACCCAGCACGGTACATGTACCCAGCACGGTACATGTACGCATCACAGTACATGTATGCAGCGCAGTACATGTACCAAGAACGGTACATGTACCCAGCACGGTACATGTACCCAGCACGGTACATGTACCCAGCACGGTACATGAACCCAGCACGGTACATGTACCCAGCACGGTACATGTACGCATCACAGTACATGTACCCAGCGCAGTACATGTACCAAGCACGGTACATGTACCCAGCACGGTACATGTACCCAGCACGGTACATGTACCCAGCACGGTACATGAACCCAGCACGGTACATGTACCCAGCACGGTACATGTACGCAGCACGGTACATGTACCCAGCACGGTACATGTAAGCAGCACGGTACATGTACCCAGCACGGTACATGTACGCAGCACGGCACATGTACGCAGCACGGTACATGTACCCAGCAGGGTACATGTACCCAGCACGGTACATGTACGCAGCACGGCACATGTACGCTGCACGGTACATGTACCCAGCAGGGTACATGTACGAAGCACGGTACATGTACGCAGCACGGTATATGTACCCAGCACGGTACATGTACCCAGCACGGTACATGTACCCAGCACGGTACATGTACCCAGCACGGTACATGTACGCATCACAGTACATGTACCCAGCGCAGTACATGTACCAAGCACGGTACATGTACCCAGCACGGTACATGTACCCAGCGCGGTACATGTACCCAGCACGGTACATGTACGCAGCACGGTACATGTACCCAGCACGGTACATGTAAGCAGCACGGTACATGTACCCAGCACGGTACATGTACGCAGCACGGCACATGTACGCAGCACGGTACATGTACCCAGCACGGTACATGTACGCAGCAGGGTACATGTACCCAGCACGGTACATGTACGCAGCACGGCACATGTACGCAGCACGGTACATGTACCCAGCACGGTACATGTACCCAGCAGGGTACATGTACGCAGCACGGTATATGTACGCAGCACGGTATATGTACCCAGCACGGCGCATGTACCCAGCACGGTACATGTACCCAGCACGGTACATGTACCCAGCACGGTACATGTACGCATCACAGTACATGTATGCAGCGCAGTACATGTACCAAGCACGGTACATGTACCCAGCACGGTACATGTACCCAGCACGGTACATGTACCCAGCACGGTACATGAACCCAGCACGGTACATGTACCCAGCACGGTACATGTACGCATCACAGTACATGTACCCAGCGCAGTACATGTACCAAGCACGGTACATGTACCCAGCACGGTACATGTACCCAGCACGGTACATGTACCCAGCACGGTACATGAACCCAGCACGGTACATGTACCCAGCACGGTACATGTACGCAGCACGGTACATGTACCCAGCACGGTACATGTAAGCAACACGGTACATGTACCCAGCACGGTACATGTACGCAGCACGGCACATGTACGCAGCACGGTACATGTACCCAGCAGGGTACATGTACCCAGCACGGTACATGTACGCAGCACGGCACATGTACGCTGCACGATACATGTACCCAGCAGGGTACATGTACGAAGCACGGTACATGTACGCAGCACGGTACATGTACGCTGCACGGTACATGTACGCAGCACGGTACATGTACCCAGCACGGTGCATGTACCCAGCACGGTACATGTACCCAGCACGGTACATGTACCCAGCACGGTACATGTACGCATCACAGTACATGTACCCAGCGCAGTACATGTACCAAGCACGGTACATGTACCCAGCACGGTACATGTACCCAGCACGGTACATGAACCCAGCACGGTACATGTACCCAGCACGGTACATGTACGCAGCACGGTACATGTACCCAGCACGGTACATGTAAGCAGCACGGTACATGTACCCAGCACGGTACATGTACGCAGCACGGCACATGTACGCAGCACGGTACATGTACCCAGCACGGTACATGTATCCAGCACGGTACATGTACACAGCACGGTACATGTACCCAGCACGGTACATGTACCCAGCAGCATACATGTACCCAGCACGGTACATGTATCCAGCACTGTACATGTATCCAGCACGGTACATGTACACAGCACGGTACATGTACCCAGCACGGTACATGTACCCAGCAGCGTACATGTACCCAGCACGGTTGTAGACAGCCTGTACTGTCTGCACAGACAGCCCATGCTGTCTGCCAGCTTAGTTCATATTTCGCGCAATGCTGGTGCTGCCACCTATAGGCCTTGCCACTTCAGTATGCCCAGACTTGCCTCGCTCTCACTCACACAGCGGCCTGGCATCAACACACAAGTACTCCCAGCTCTCTCTCGTGGGCATGGCCCTGCCAGGGCCATGGGCACAAACACACAAGCCTGTGTAACCCAACACTAGTTATCAATAAAACAAAGAAGCCTCCGAAGACGTATATCATTTAACCACCCGCTACCAGAATACCAAACAAGCCGTTAGAAATGGTGACAGCGGTGCTCGCAGCAGTTGTGTTTGCCTGGAGAGAGGGAGGAAGAGGTATGAAGTCATCTTCACTTCATCATCCTACACAAGAAGCATCCGTCTCTCAACGAGTTATCCTGATGTCGTGTCTGCACGTTTGAGCATCCAGACACAGGTACAAGCAGGATCCAGCCGAAATTCTCCGAGAATTGTAATGGCGTCCCAGTGACCCTACGCTGTTTCTCAAGTCACGTGTTCAGCGTCACTTGTATGTTGCTGTTGTTGTTCAGCTCAGCACAGCTGTTTCAGCAAGCCAGAGGTGAGTTTTGTGGTGATTTCTGCGTCCAGTGTGTTTCCCCTGTGTTTGTGGGTGGGAGGAGGAACCGCCAGATGCCCGCCCTGCCATACACTCACGCACGCTCCTCGCCACCAGCCTACCATACACCACTCACCACTGCCCACTCCCTCTGCTGTGTTTTCTGCTGTTTTTCGTATGAATTCATTGCCAGTGCTGTGTATCCGAGTGCCCGAGACCACTCGAAGCTACGTGGATCACGACGTCACGTGGGTGTGGACGATGTCACGTAGACCTACAAAGCCACGTGAGTTACCAGATGTCCCAGGCCTCATGCTGTGGTCTGCTGCCCGCATCACATCGACGCCACCCACGATGCTGCCCGACTTCATGACGTCACGATGTCTGCTGACGTCACCTCACGATGTCTGCCTGACGTCACCTCGAGATGTCTGCTGATGTCACAGTCCTGCTGATGTCACCTCGCGACATCACGCCTGACATCACATGATGTCACCATCGAGTGTTCAGTAATTATTTCAGTATTGTCGAGAAGATTGAGAGAAAATATATGTCGTGTGTTAATTAATTCCTCTCAGTCAGTGTTCTCACATTTTAGTATGTCTTAGTGTCAGTTTTGTGCACAGAGAAGCATCATTTGCTAGTTAAGCCATGTTGTACCGTATGTACAGCGGTGTGTTTGTAAGTTTTCCGTGTGTCCAGTGAGGTCTGTGGTCAGACCCTTGAGTTGAACCACTGTGCTAAGTCACCCGCGTGACCAGTGTGTTTGACAGCTGATTACTCAGCCCTGAGCATATGAGCCCCCTTGTACAGAAAGCTTTTATGCTCGTCGCTCGTGTTGTTCTGCAGAATCGTACCTGCTATGATTCCCATCGAGATTTGTTTCACTTCACCTCCAGACCGTCAGAGTGCAGTTATATGTAGAGAAACAAGTCTGGGGACGCTTAGGCTAACCTCTGCTATAACTCCAACTGTCGAGAGATGATACTCGTCAAGCCGCAGCCAGCCCTGTCGGCAGGCGCTGTGTCAGCCTCGTGTCACAAGCTTCAGTGAGCAGCCTGCACAAAGATGATGTCACTTTGACTGCTAGCTCGCTCACTGCAGTCTGGTGTATGATGTTACGACTCCCAGATGTTTCGCCCAGTCGTCTCTGCCACGACTCGCTCCACAACTCGCTCCACGCTCGCCGGCAGTGACAGCCCAGCGACAGTACCAGTCGAGAAGTGTCCTCCTGAGTCGCTTGCCAGAAGTCCTGCCCAGTTGCCGAGTTTTGTCGACGCCTCACTCGAGGGCACCAGCATGTCGTGCCCCAGGTTGAGTGAAAACCTGCTACGATGTCTGCTTCACCATTCCAGAGGAGACCGTACCCTGTTACGTCACAGCTCAGCCGCAGCGATGTCTCCCGTGTTGCAGTATCTGTCCAGACACAGGAAGTCGTGCAGTGATGCCCATCGACGCTCATTGCCTTTGACCACGATGTTTACCACACCCCACATGTTTTTTTCTTCCCTCCCTGTAGGAAGTTTTTTTTTCCATGTCCATATGTATATATATGTTTTTATTTTGTGTTCTGTGCCCTGTTGCTACGAGAGAGAGACCGAGTTTCTTTTACTACCAGTATTGTCGCGTCGGGACGACGCGCGGTAGGTGGCCGAGCGTATGTAGACAGCCTGTACTGTCTGCACAGACAGCCCATGCTGTCTGCCAGCTTAGTTCATATTTCGCGCTATGCTGGTGCTGCCACCTATAGGCCTTGCCACTTCAGTATGCCCAGACTTGCCTCGCTCTCACTCACACAGCGGCCTGGCATCAACACACAAGTACTCCCAGCTCTCTCTCGTGGGCATTGCCCTGCCAGGGCCATGGGCACAAACACACAAGCCTGTTTAACCCAACACTAGTTATCATCAATAAACAAAGAAGCCTCCGAAGAAGTATATCATTCACACCTGCTAACAGCTACCAAACAAACTCGTATACGGTATATGTACCCAGCACGGTACATGTACCCAGCGCTGTAAATGTACCCAGCACGGTACATGTACGCAGCACGGCACATGTACGCAGCACGGTACATGTACCCAGCACGGTACATATACGCAGCACGGTACATGTATGCAGCACGGTACATGTACGCAGCACGGTACATATACGCAGCACGGTATATGTACCCAGCACGGTGCATGTACCCAGCGCGGTACATGTACCAAGCACGGTACATGTACCCAGCACGGTACATGTACCCAGCACGGTACATGTACCCAGCACGGTACATGTACCCAGAACGGTACATGTACGCAGCACAGTACATGTACCCAGCGCGGTACATGTACCAAGCACGGTACATGTACCCAGCACGGTACATGTACCCAGCACGGTACATGTACCCAGCACGGTACATGTACCCAGCACGGTACATGTACCCAGCACTGTACATGTACCCAGCACGGTACATGTAAGCAGCACGGTACATGTACCCAGCACGGTACATGTACGCAGCACGGCACATGTACGCAGCACGATACATGTACCCAGCACTGTACATGTACCCAGCACGGTACATGTACCCAGCACGGTACATGCACGCAGCACGGCACATGTACCCAGCACGGTACATGTACGCAGCACGGCACATGTACCCAGCACGGTACATGTATCCAGCACCGTACATGTACGCAGCACGGTACATGTACCCAGCACGGTACATGTACACAGCACTGTATATGTACCCAGCACGGTACATGTACCCAGCACGGTACATGTACCCAGCACGGTACATGTACCCAGCACTGTACATGTACCCAGCACGGTACATGTACCCAGCACGGTACATGCACGCAGCACGGCACATGTACCCAGAACGGTACATGTACGCAGCACGGCACATGTACCCAGCACGGTACATGTATCCAGCACGGTACATGTACCCAGCACGGTACATGTACCCAGCACGGTACATGTACCCAGCACTGTACATGTACCCAGCACGGTACATGTACCCAGCACGGTACATGCACGCAGCACGGCACATGTACCCAGCACGGTACATGTACGCAGCACGGCACATGTACCCAGCACGGTACATGTATCCAGCACGGTACATGTACGCAGCACGGTACATGTACCCAGCACGGTACATGTACACAGCACTGTACATGTACCCAGCACGGTACATGTACCCAGCACGGTACATGTACCCAGCACGGTACATGTACGCAGCACGGTACATGTACCCAGCACGGTACATGTACGCAGCACGGCACATGTACCCAGCACGGTACATGTATCCAGCACGGTACATGTACGCAGCACGGTACATGTACCCAGCACGGTACATGTACACAGCACTGTACATGTACCCAGCACGGTACATGTACCCAGCACGGTACATGTACCCAGCACGGTACATGTACGCAGCACGGTGCATGTACCCAGCACGGTACATGTACCCAGCACGGTACATGTACCCAGCACGGTACATGTACGCAGCACGGTACATGTACCCAGCACGGTGCATGTACCCAGCGCGGTACATGTACCAAGCACGGTACATGTACCCAGCACGGTACATGTACCCAGCACGGTACATGTACCCAGCACGGTACATGTACCCAGAACGGTACATGTACGCATCACAGTACATGTACCCAGCGCGGTACATGTACCAAGCACGGTACATGTACCCAGCACGGTACATGTACCCAGCACGGTACATGTACCCAGCACGGTACATGTACCCAGCACGGTACATGTACCCAGCACTGTACATGTACCCAGCACGGTACATGTAAGCAGCACGGTACATGTACCCAGCACGGTACATGTACGCAGCACGGCACATGTACGCAGCACGATACATGTACCCAGCACTGTACATGTACCCAGCACGGTACATGTACCCAGCACGGTACATGCACGCAGCACGGCACATGTACCCAGCACGGTACATGTACGCAGCACGGCACATGTACCCAGCACGGTACATGTATCCAGCACGGTACATGTACGCAGCACGGTACATGTACCCAGCACGGTACATGTACACAGCACTGTATATGTACCCAGCACGGTACATGTACCCAGCACGGTACATGTACCCAGCACGGTACATGTACCCAGCACTGTACATGTACCCAGCACGGTACATGTACCCAGCACGGTACATGCACGCAGCACGGCACATGTACCCAGAACGGTACATGTACGCAGCACGGCACATGTACCCAGCACGGTACATGTATCCAGCACGGTACATGTACCCAGCACGGTACATGTACCCAGCACGGTACATGTACCCAGCACTGTACATGTACCCAGCACGGTACATGTACCCAGCACGGTACATGCACGCAGCACGGCACATGTACCCAGCACGGTACATGTACGCAGCACGGCACATGTACCCAGCACGGTACATGTATCCAGCACGGTACATGTACGCAGCACGGTACATGTACCCAGCACGGTACATGTACACAGCACTGTACATGTACCCAGCACGGTACATGTACCCAGCACGGTACATGTACCCAGCACGGTACATGTACGCAGCACGGTACATGTACCCAGCACGGTACATGTACGCAGCACGGCACATGTACCCAGCACGGTACATGTATCCAGCACGGTACATGTACGCAGCACGGTACATGTACCCAGCACGGTACATGTACACAGCACTGTACATGTACCCAGCACGGTACATGTACCCAGCACGGTACATGTACCCAGCACGGTACATGTACGCAGCACGGTGCATGTACCCAGCACGGTACATGTACCCAGCACGGTACATGTACCCAGCACGGTACATGTACGCAGCACGGTACATGTACCCAGCACGGTACATGTACGCAGCACGGTACATGTACCCAGCATGGTACATGTAGGCAGCACGGTACATGTACCCAGCACGGTACATGTACGCAGCACGGCACATGTACCCAGCACGGTACATGTATCCAGCACGGTACATGTACGCAGCACGGTACATGTACCAAGCACGGTACATGTACACAGCACGGTACATGTACCCAGCACGGTACATGTACCCAGCACGGTACATGTACCCAGCACGGTACATGTACCCAGCACTGTACATGTACCCAGCAAGGTACATGTACCCAGCACGGTACATGCACGCAGCACGGCACATGTACCCAGCACGGTACATGTACGCAGCACGGCACATGTACCCAGCACGGTACATGTATCCAGCTCGGTACATGTACGCAGCACGGTACATGTACCCAGCACGGTACATGTACACAGCACGGTACATGTACCCAGCACGGTACATGTACCCAGCACGGTACATGTACCCAGCACTGTACATGTACCCAGCACGGTACATGTACCCAGCACGGTACATGTACCCAGCACGGTACATGTACGCAGCACGGTGCATGTACCCAGCACGGTACATGTACCCAGCACGGTACATGTACCCAGCACGGTACATGTACGCAGCACGGTATATGTACCCAGCACGGTACATGTACCCAGCACGGTACATGTATCCAGCACGGTACATGTACGCAGCACGGTACATGTACCCAGCATGGTACATGTACCCAGCTCGGTACATGTACACAGCACGGTATATGTATCCAGCACGGTACATGTATCCAGCACGGTACATATACCCAGCACGGTACATGTATGCAGCACGGTATAGGTACCCAGCACGGTACATGTAAACAGCACGGTACATGTACCCAGCACGGTACATGTACCCAGCACGGTACATGTACCCAGCACGGTACATGTTCGCAGTACAGTACATGTACACAGCACGGTACATGTACCCAGCACGGTACATGTACCCAGCACGGTACTTGTACCCAGCACGGTACATGTATCCAGCACGGTACATGTACCCAGCACGGAACATGTGCCCAGCTCGGTACATGTACCCAGCAGGGTACATGTACCCAGCACCGTACGTGTACCCAGCACGGTACATATACCCAGCACGGTACATGTACGCAGCACGGTACATGTACCCTGCACGGTACCTGTACTCAGCACGGTACATGTACCCAGCACGGTACATGTACGCAGCACGGTATATGTACACAGCACGGTACATGAACGCAGCACGGCACATGTACGCAGCACGGTACATGTACCCAGCACGGTACATGTACCCAGCACGGTACATGTACCCAGCACGGTACATGTACGCAGCACGGTACATATACCCAGCACGGTACATGTACGCAGCACGGTACATATACCCAGCACGGTACATGTACGCAGCACGGTACATGTACCCTGCACGGTACATGTACCCAACACGGTACCTGTACTCAGCACGGTACATGTACCCAGCACGGTACATGTACGCAGCACGGTATATGTACCCAGCACGGCACATGTACCCAGCACGGTACATGTACCCAGCACGGTACATGTGCCCAGCACGGTACATGTACGCAGCACAGTACATGTACCCAGCACGGTACATGTACCCAGCACGGTACATGTACCCAGCACGGTACATGTACCCAGCACGGTACATGTACGCAGCACGGTATATGTACCCAGCACGGTATATGTACCCAGCACGGTACATGTACCCAGCACGGTACATGTACCCAGCACAATACCTGTACGCAGCACGGTACATGTACCCAGCACGGTACATGTACGCAGCACAGCACATGTACGCAGCACGGTACATGTACCCAGCACGGTAAATGTACCCAGCACGGTACATGTACCCAGCACGGTGCATGTACGCAGCACGGTACATGTACGCAGCACGGCACATGTACCCAACACGGTACATGTACGCAGCTCGGTACATGTACCCAGCACAGTACATGCACCCAGCACGGTACATGTACCCAGCACGGTACATGTACCCAGCATGGTACATGTACGCAGCACGGTATATGTACCCAGCACGGTACATGTACCCAGCACGGTACATGTACCCAGCACGGTAAATGTACCCAGCACGGTACATGTACCCATCACGGTACATGCATGCAGCACAGTACATATGCCCAGCACGGTACATGTACCCAGCATGGTACATGTATCCAGCACGGCACATGTACCCAGTACGGCACATGTACCCAGCACGGTACATGTACCCAGCACGGTACATGTACCCTGCAGGGTACATGTACGCAGCACTGTACATGTACGCAGCACGGTACATGTACCCAGCACGGTCCATGTATCCAGCATGGTACATGTACCCAGCACGGTACATGTACCCCGCACGGTACATGTACGCAGCACAGTACATGTACCCAGCACGGTACATGTACCCAGCACGGTACATGTACCCAGAACGGTACATGTACCCAGCAGGGTACATGTACGCAGCACTGTACATGTACGCAGCACGGTATATGTACCCTGCACGGTCCATGTATCCAGCACGGTACATGTACCAAGCACGGTACATGTACCCCGCACGGTACATGTACGCAGCACAGTACATGTACCCAGCACGGTACATGTACCCTGCACGGTACATGTACCCAGCACGGTACATGTACCCAGCACGGTACATGTACCCAGCACGGTACATGTACCCAGCACGGTACATGTACCCAGCACGGTACATGTACCCAGCACGGTACATGTACCCAGCACGGTACATGTACCCAGCACGGTACATGTACCCAGCACGGTACATGTACCCAGCACGGTACATGTACCCTGCACGGTACATGTACCCAGCACGGTACATGTACCCAGCACGGTACATGTACCCAGCACGGTACATGTACCCAGCACGGTACATGTACCCAGCACGGTACATGTACCCAGCATGGTACATGTACGCAGCACGGTATATGTACCCAGCACGGTACATGTACCCAGCACGGTAAATGTACCCAGCACGGTACATGTACCCATCACGGTACATGCACGCAGCACAGTACATATACCCAGCACGGTACATGTACCCAGCATGGTACATGTATCCAGCACGGTATATGTACCCAGCACGGTACGTGTACCCTGCACGGTACATGTACCCAGCACGGTACATGTACCCAGCACGGTACATGTACGCAGCATGGTACATGTACGCAGCACTGTACATGTACGCAGCACGGTACATGTACCCAGCACTGTACATGTACCCAGCACGGTACATGTACCCAGCACTGTACATGTACCCAGCACGGTACATGTACCCAGCACGGTACATGTACCCAGCACGGTACATGTACCCAGCACGGTACACGTACCCAGCATGGTACATGTACCCAGCACGGTACATGTACCCAGCACGGTACATGTACGCAGCATGGTACATGTACGCAGCACGGTACATGTACCCAGCACTGTACATGTACCCAGCACGGTACATGTACCCAGCAAGGTACATGTACCCAGCACGGTACATGTACCCAGCACGGTACATGTACCCAGCACGGTACATGTACTCAGCACTGTACATGTACCCTGCACGGTACATGTACCCAGCACGGTACATGTACCCAGCACGGTACGTGTACTCAGCACTGTACATGTACCCAGCACGGTACATGTACCCAGCACGGTACATGTACCCAGCACGGTACATGTACCCAGCACTGTACATGTACCCAGCACGGTACATGTACCCAGCACGGTACATGTACCCAGCACTGTACATGTACTCAGCACTGTACATGTACCCAGCACGGTACATGTACCCAGCACGGTACATGTACCCAGCACGGTACATGTACCCAGCACGGTACATGTACCCAGTACGGTACATGTACCCAGCACGGTACATGTACCCAGCACGGTACATGTACTCAGCACTGTACATGTACCCAGCACGGTACATGTACCCAGCACGGTACATGTACCCAGCACTGTACATGTACTCAGCACTGTACATGTACCCAGCACGGTACATGTACCCAGCACGGTACATGTACCCAGCACGGTACATGTACCCAACACGGTACATGTACCCAGCACGGTACATGTACCCAGCACGGTACATGTACCCAGCACGGTACATGTACCCAACACGGTACATGTACCCAGCACGGTACATGTACCCAGCACGGTACATGTACCCAGCACGGTACATGTACCCAGCACGGTACATGTACTCAGCACTGTACATGTACCCAGCACGGTACATGTACCCAGCACTGTACATGTACCCAGCACGGTACATGTACCCAGCACGGTACATGTACCCAGCACGGTACATGTACCCAGCACGGTACATGTACCCAGCACGGTACATGTACCCAGCACGGTACATGTACTCAGCACTGTACATGTACCCAGCACGGTACATGTACCCAGCACGGTACATGTACCCAGCACGGTACATGTACTCAGCACTGTACATGTACCCAGCACAGTACATGTATCCAGCACTGTACATGTACTCAGCACTGTACATGAGCCCAGCACGGTACATGTACCCAGCACGGTACATGTACCCAGCACGGTACATGTACCCAGCACGGTACATGTACCCAGCACGGTACATGTACCCAGCACGGTACATGTACCCAGCACGGTACATGTACCCAGCACGGTACATGTACTCAGCACTGTACATGTACCCAGCACGGTACATGTACCCAGCACGGTACATGTACCCAGCACTGTACATGTACTCAGCACTGTACATGTACCCAGCACGGTACATGTACCCAGCACGGTACATGTACCCAGCACGGTACATGTACCCAACACGGTACATGTACCCAGCACGGTACATGTACCCAGCACGGTACATGTACCCAGCACGGTACATGTACCCAGCACGGTACATGTACTCAGCACTGTACATGTACCCAGCACGGTACATGTACCCAGCACGGTACATGTACCCAGCACTGTACATGTACTCAGCACTGTACATGTACCCAGCACGGTACATGTACCCAGCACGGTACATGTACCCAGCACGGTACATGTACCCAACACGGTACATGTACCCAGCACGGTACATGTACCCAGCACGGTACATGTACCCAGCACGGTACATGTACCCAACACGGTACATGTACCCAGCACGGTACATGTACCCAGCACGGTACATGTACCCAGCACTGTACATGTACCCAGCACGGTACATGTACTCAGCACTGTACATGTACCCAGCACGGTACATGTACCCAGCACGGTACATGTACCCAGCACGGTACATGTACCCAGCACGGTACATGTACTCAGCTCTGTACATGTACCCAGCACGGTACATGTACCCAGCACTGTACATGTACTCAGCACTGTACATGTACCCAGCACGGTACATGTACCCAGCACGGTACATGTACCCAGCACTGTACATGTACTCAGCACTGTACATGTACCCAGCACGGTACATGTACCCAGCACGGTACATGTACCCAGCACTGTACATGTACCCAGCACGGTACATGTACGAAGCACGGTACATGTACCCAGCACGGTACATGTACCCAGCACGGAATATAGAGAAGGTTCTTAAAGCAAAGGGTGCATTAAATGCAAGAAAATTTGTAAGTTGTAAGAATATAATTCGTTTTTAATTCAGAGGAGTGCTGAAGATGCGATCCACAATCTGGAAGACTTTTAGAATATTATATGATTATTGAGGCCACTGCAACACAATTACCAGCAACTATATAGTGGTCTCAGAGCCGCTTGTTACTGAGGCCACTGCAACACAATTACCAGCAACTATATAGTGGTCTCAGAACCGCTTGTTACTGAGGCCACTGCAACACAATTACCAGCAACTATATAGTGGTCTCAGAGCCGCTTGTTACTGAGGCCACTGCAACACAATAATTACCAGCAACTAGCTAGTAATCTCAGAAACAGTGAAGACTGAACTCGTAGCCGAATCATTTGCCTCTATACTTCATATTAGTTAATTGTGGATTTTTTCGTATATATTTCTTCTATACTTGTGACAGCTGGATTTTCACTCATGCATGACGAGCCGGCGCCATCAGAACTGGTTACTAAAGTCGCCGGCCATTATAATAGTTAAATTTAATATTTTCAGATTTGACAGATGAGAATATCATTCTGGGGGCAGTAATAAAGAATAGTTGCAGAACAAACGGTAATTGAAAAAAGGTACTCTTGTTCCGTCTTGGAAGACAGTGCACCAGAGGATGCTGGTGTTGTCCTGGAGGACAGTGCACCAGAAGGGGTTGGTGTTGTCCTGGAAGATAGTGCACCAGAGGGAAATAGTGGCTCTGGTGATGAAACTGGCAAAGACTACATTATGCAATTTCCGGAGAAACAAAGCAACAATACGGCTGAAGATGGAACTAAAGGGGATGATGCCTCAGGGAATAGTGTTGACAAATTGCCAGTAAAAACTGGTGGAAGCGCCGATGTTCGTACAGGGGCTGTAGGCGGTGGGGAAGCAAAAAAATACACCAGTAGGAAACACACCCACAGAAAAATCACTTGAGTACCTGCACGCATGGTATATCTGGAAAAACAGGTGGGGTATGCACTTTTAACCATCCCAAAAAATTCTGCACCCACATGAAAACAGGAGTGTTCAACTCTTCTTCATGTAACTTATTTCACCCCGATGTGCATCACTCGTCACTCCATGAAAGAAAGTGCTATAACATATATTGTCAGGCACATCATCTAAAGGGGACATGAAGACACAGATCACCCAGTCCATGGGAAACAAAAGAGGGGAGCCATAACCTCTCAAGGGAAGGTTTTTTTTTTAGTGCCAGGAAGGAAAAACGGCTGCCAAGAAATGACAGAAATCCTACATCAACTGAAAACACTTCTGGATCAGAGGCACGGACATTCGCCTCCACTTCAGACCAACAGATATGCCAGCAAACAAACCCTTCCAAAATCCTTCAGTATAACGACATTAATCTTTGCAAACATACAGGGTCTAAAGCCATCAACAAACAACAAAATACCTTACATCAAGGGACTGCTCATGGAGTCAAATGCAATGTTTGCAGCTTTCACAGAGACCTACATGAAGGATCATTTTGACAACGAAATATGGATCCCAGGCTATAACCTATTCATATGCGACAGACTGAACAGGCAACAAAGGGGTGTTGGCTTGCACGTCACAGCGTCAGTCATTTGCTCAGTACTACTAAACACCTCAAATGATGCACTTGAATCTTTGGCAGTAGAGATCGAAAACCAAAACCTTGTCATTGTGGTTGTAATTTTGTATACAAGCCTCCGAAAGCGACCTCCCAGCAATTCCACGAACAGCTTTAGAAAATTGACCACTGTCTGGAAAATCTCCCACCTCCTGCCCCAAACATGTTGCTATTTGATGATTTATACATGAGACACCTAAAATGGAGGAGTGGAGCAAATAATGTTTTAGCAGAGATCACCCCTGGAGGCAGCTCAGATGAAAATGCACACACACACACGAGTTATTAAATTTCTGAACCATATTCACCTTCAACCAGTAAATATTAGAGCCTACAAGACTAGAAAATACACTGGACCTCATCTTCATTAGCAACGGCGACCTGATACGTAAAATAACCGTATCAAAGACAATACATTCAGATCACAACATAATATAGGTACAGACACGTATGCGCAGGTTCCTGACCAACAAAATGTGATCAGTTATGAGGGTGCCTTTACAAAATTCCACTTCACATTTACTTTAATAATGAAAAAGTTACAATGGGAACAAGTCAACCATGTTCTAAATGAAACAAGCTGGGAAGATATCCTAAACAACACGGATCCGAACCTTTGCCTAGAAAAAAATAAATCTGTGTCACTTGAAGTCTGCTCAAGGCACATTCCATTAAGAAAAAAATAGAGAAGATAAAGAGTGAGATGCTCCCTATACAGGCGACGGCGAAGATTCACAGAGCTGCTGAAAGAGGCCAATCTATCTGAAATACGAAGAAAGGCACTGGTCAGTGAAATAGCAAATATCGAAGCTTAAGGAATCTTACGAGAGATAAGAATCTCAGGAAGAACTTAAAGCCATCAATGAAATTGAAAGAAACCCCAAATACTTCTCTTTTGCCAGATATAAGGGAACAACAACATCCAGTATTGTACCCCTGCTTAAACGAGATGGGACGTACACAGATGACAACAAAGAAGTGAGTGAGATATTAAAGTTCCAATACTACTCGATATTCAGCTAACCATTAACCAGACTAAGGGTCGACAATCTTAATGAATTTTTTATGACCGAGACCCAAAGTTTGGTCATTTAAAAAATCTCTGATATTATCCTAACATCACAATAACTTCGAAAGGGCAATTAATGACATGCTCATGCACTCTGATCCAGGTCCAGACTCTTGGAACTCCATGTTCATCAAGAACTGAAAGTAGCCCTTGTCACGTGCCTTCAGCATTCTATGGAGAGGGAGCATGGACACAGGGGTCATCGAGCACTTACTAAAATCAATAGACATAGCCCCACTCTACAACGGTGGCAGTAAAGCAATTGCAAAGAACTACAGACCGATAGTACTAACATCCCATATCATATAAATCTTTGAAAGGGTTCTAAGAAGCAAGATCGTCAGCCACCTAGATGCCCAACAATTGCACAACCCAGGGCAACACGGGTTAAGAGCAGGTACCTGCTGTCTGTCCCAGCTACTGGACCACCATGACAAGGTCCTGGAAGCTTTAGAGGATAAAAATGCCGATGTAGTATACACAGACTTTGCGAAAGCCTTTGACAAGTGTGACCATGGTGAAATAGCGCACAGAATGCGTGATAAAGAAATAACAGGAAAGGTTGGTAGATGGATCTATAACTTCCTAACAAATAGAACACAAAGAATAATAGTAAACAGAGTAAAGTCTGAGGCAGCTAGTGAAAAGTTCTGTTCCACAAGGCACTGTACTCGCTCCAATCATATTCCTCACTCTATTATCTGGCATAGACAGAGATGTAAGCCATAGTTCCGTATCTTTCTTTGCGGATAACTCTCGAATTGCCATGACAATGATATCCATCAAAGACAGCGCAAGACTCGAAGTGAACATGAACTAAATCTTCAAATGGGCCACTGAAAACAATATAAAATTCGTTGAGGGGAAATTTCAACTCCTCAGGTATGGAAAACTTGAAGAATATAAAACTATATCAGGGTATACAACAAATTCTAACCACACAATAAAGCGAAAAAGTAATGTGAAGGACCTGGGAGTGATAATGTCAGAGGATCTCACCTTCAACGACCATAACAATGTATCTACCCCATCTGATAGAAAAGTGATAGGATGGATAATGAGAACCTTGAAAACTAGGGACACAAAGCCCATGATGATTCTCTTCAAAACGTTTATCCTCTCTAGGCTGGAATGTTGCTGACTTGGGGAATGTACAGAGAACTTTCACAGCCTGGTCACAGACCGGGCCGCGGGGGCGTTGACCCCCGAAACTCTCTCCAGGTAAACTCCAGGTAAGCACACATAAGTATGATGAAGCACCTAAATTACTGGGAACTGTTGAAGTCCCTTGATATGTATTTCCTGGAACGCAGACGAGGAAGATACATGATACTATACACTTGGTAAATCCAAGATGGATTAATACCAAACTTGTATTTGAAAATCACTTCTTACGACAGCAAAACACTCGGCAGGAGATGCAACATTTTTCCAATGAAAAGCAGGAGCGCCACGAGTACACTGAGAGACTATACAATAAGGGCCCAAGATTGTTCAACTGCCCCCCAACATACATAAGGGCGATTTCCAATAGACCCCTGGCTGTCTTCAAGAAGGCACTGGACAGGCACCAAAAGTCAGTATCTGATCAGCCAGGCTGTGGTTCGTACGTTGGTTTACGTGTGGCCAGCAGTAACAATCTGATTGACCAAAACCCTGATCCACCAAGAGGCTTTGTCTCAGACTGGGCCGCAGGGGGGTTGACCCCCGAATCCTCTCCAGGTATATTCCAGGTATACTCGAGGTATACTCCAGGTATACTCCAGGTATACTCCAGGTATACCAGGTATGCACAGAGGAGAAAGTTCTAAATAAAAGCGTGGTTTCAGAGTAACTGTAAATTAACATAATATATTCATATGTCTTGGCTAGTATCACCAATGGAGAACACATTTATGAAGTATCTGACTTAATTGTAACTTACTGAATATAGTATATACCAGATGTTGATAGTAATGGGCATATAAACACAATATGCTCATCAACCTTTTGCTGGGAGAACAATACACTCTGAATAGAGCTTTATTAAATTAAGACTTGATTAAGGTTTTCAGAGAATAACATTTGATCCTAAAATCTTTTTCGGCATCTTTCCTTCATATTAAAATTAATAAGAGTCACGTAATGGCAGTGTTGCAAAAAGTTCATTAGTTTGTAAAGTTTGGTTGACCACACAAGGTTGGAAGTGCAATGCTAATTGTTATTAAATTTAAATATTATGTTCTACCGTAGGATGGTAGGATGGTGTTGACCAGATAGAAATATTCATTGTCAGAACACACTAGACGACCACTCTCTGAAAATCAATTTAAGGCCCAAATAAGAAATCACCTCATCACCCAAAATTAACCAGATAAACCGTACCTAATCACTACCAGTTTTTTAAAAGCTACTCATATTGTGCTGATGATTTCTCAACTACTTAATACATCGAAATTAGGATGTCTGTTTTTTCATTGTTTTAAATAGTAATAGATTGTAATACATCATACTGTAAATTTTTTTAATTCTTACATTATAATACTGTAATCTGTATTAAATAATTCAATAGTGCAATAAGTTTCTACAAAACTTACCAAAACCATGTAGCATCACCTGATAACATATTCAGTTCTCTTGTACTCACTGTAACTCGTCTAATGACCATATGAACTATTATTGCCTTACTAATCTTAAGTTAATATTTAAGTTTGCCAGAAATGCTCTACATACAAAGGGGCTTTTGGCATGTTCACCCAACTATTATATTCCTCTGTACGACCATGTAACTTGTCAAAATAAACGTCTTTATCTTAAATACTAAACATTGTGTTGCCAGAGCAGTAACACTGTCAGCAATGGTCTTGCTATATTCCTCTAACTGGATCAAAAAGTTTACATTATAACTTCTAAACACCTCATCCGATCAGCAACATTTCAAAACAGTCAACCATTATTAGAAGAAAGTTCGTAAAATAATTTAAAATTAGAAGAATGTTCGTAAAACAATTTAAAATTAGAAGGATGTTCTTAAAACAATTTAAAATTAGAAGGATGTTCGTAAAACAATTTAAAATTAGAAGGATGTTCGTAAAACAATTTAAAATTAGAAGGATGTTCGTAAAACAATTTAAAATTAGAAAGATGTTAGTAAAACAATTTAAAATTAGAAGGATGTTCGTAAAACAATTTAAAATTAGAAGAATGTTCGTAAAACAATTTAAAATTAGAAGGATGTTCGTAAAAAAATTAAAATTAGAAGAATGTTCGTAAAACAATTTAAAATTAGAAGGATGTTCTTAAAACAATTTAAAATTAGAAGAATGTTCGTAAAACAATTTAAAATTAGAAGGATGTTCGTAAAAAAATTAAAATTAGAAGAATGTTCGTAAAACAATTTAAAATTAGAAGGATGTTCTTAAAACAATTTAAAATTAGAAGGATGTTCTTAAAACAATTTAAAATTAGAAGGATGTTCGTAAAACAATTTAAAATTAGAAGGATGTTCTTAAAACAATTTAAAATTAGAAGGATGTTCGTAAAACAATTTAAAATTAGAAGAATGTTAGTAAAACAATTTAAAATTAGAAGAATGTTCGTAAAACAATTTAAAATTAGAAGAATGTTCGTAAAACAATTTAAAATTAGAAGGATGTTCGTAAAACAATTTAAAATTAGAAGGATGTTCGTAAAAAAATTAAAACTGCAGCTGCCATAATGAAGCTTATGAACGTTTCTTTCTGAAGAGACATTCTCCAGTTATGGAAGGGAATCTACCGTTTCCAAGTTTCATGAAAACGGTACATTGACAAAGTTATTTGATACTTTCCTCCATGTAAGACGCATCAGCCATTGAATATTGAAGACAGGAGGAGAGGAACAATCTAATATATTGAATATGATAAAGAACAATCAAAATATTTCAGTGTTTTAAGACAACATTGTCAGATTTAAATCTAAACTCTGTAATTTCACTTCCAGTTAGTTTTACTAACGAAAGAAACCTTACCTCTGACGGTTTAGAAAGTTACCTAAAGTATTCCAGGATGCTGTGAATGGGTCGTACATGCCAATTGTTCCTAGAATTTTGGCCTAGTTTCTAGAAATCAGTGTTAAAATCTTGAAGCTTATAGGAGGAGGAGGAGATCTTCTTGTGTTACAAACTAAATAAGAACACTGTGTTTCAAACATTCACTAAGGTAAATCATAACAATATTCACCAAAAGACTGACAGCCTCATCTAAGACCCATAAATCAGCACAATACTCACCAGTAGTACAGACGTGAAGCTTCACTCGTTGATACTCCCCTTCTGACAAGCACTTCTAAAATTTGGTCTTATATACCCACTGCAATTATAAAATACGTATCGGTAACTTCGAGTTCCTGTTATTTTCACGTTGCTGCCCAAAAGACAAGTGCGCAGAACTAGCCTGGATACGCACACAGTTCCTGTCCTCACACTCAGTAACTCAGACGATCATAAAAGAATTTGGAAAATATGACTACCACTCGTAATGAAGGCCACAAACACACACACACACACACACACACACATATATATATACACACACACACACACACACACACATATATATACACACACACACACACACACACACACACATATATATATACACACACACACACACACACACACACACACACACATACACACACACACACACACACACACACATATATATACACACACACACACACACACACACACACACACACACACACACACACACACACACACACACACACACACACACACACACACACACACACACACACACACACACACACACACACACACACACACACACATATATATATAGGGGACTACATAGGGTTGAAGAACTTCCTGCGGGAGGTCCAGTGGGACAGAGAACTGGCAGGAAAGCCAGTAAATGAAATGATGGAATATGTAGCAACAAAATGCAAGGAGGCAGTGGAAAGGTTCATTCCCAAGGGCAACAGTAACAACGGGAAGACCAGAACAAGCCCCTGGTTCACCCGACGGTGTAAGGAGGCAAAAACAAAGTGCAATAGAGAATGGAAAAAGTACAGAAGGCAGAGAACACACGAAAATAGGGAGATCAGTCGCAGAGCCAGGAATGAGTACGCACAGGTAAGGAGGGAGGCCCAGCGACAGTATGAAAATGACATAGCATCGAGAATCAAGACTGACCCGAAACTGTTGTATAGCCACATCAGGAGGAAGACAACAGTCAAAGACCAGGTGATCAGATTAAGGACAGAAGGTGGAGAACTCACAAGAAATGATCAGGAGGTATGTGAGGAGCTGAACAGGCGATTTAAGGAAGTTTTTACAGTAGAGACAGGAAGGGCTGTGGGAAGACAGAACAGAAGGGAACATCAAGAGGGAATATACCAACAAGTGTTGGATGACATACGAACAACTGAGGAGGAGGTGAAGAAGCTCTTAAGTGACCTTGACACCTCAAAGGCGATGGGACCGGACAACATCTCCCCATGGGTCCTTAGAGAAGGAGCAGAGATGCTGTGTGTGCCTCTAACCACAATCTTCAACACATCCCTTGAAACTGGGCAACTACCTGAGAAATGGAAGACAGCTAATGTAGTCCCCATATTTAAGAAAGGAAACAGAAACGAGGCACTAAACTACAGACCTGTGTCTCTGACATGTATCGTGTGCAAAGTCATGGAGAAGATTATCAGGAGGAGAGTGGTCGAACACCTGGAAAGGAACAAGATTATAAATGAAAACCAGCATGGGTTCATGGAAGGCAAATCTTGTATCACAAACCTCCTGGAGTTTTATGACAAGGTAACAGAAGTAAGACACGAGAGAGAGGGTTGGGTAGATTGCGTTTTCCTAGACTGCAGGAAGGCCTTTGACACAGTTCCCCACAAGAGATTAGTGCAGAAGCTGGAGGATCAGGCACACGTAAAAGGAAGGGCACTGCAATGGATAAGGGAATACCTGACAGGGAGGCAGCAACGAGTCATGGTACGTGAAGAGGTATCACAGTGGGCGCCTGTTACGAGCGGGGTCCCACAGGGGTCAGTTCTAGGACCAGTGCTATTTTTGATATATGTGAACGACATGATGGAAGGAATAGACTCTGAAGTGTCCCTGTTCGCAGATGACGTGAAGTTGATGAGAAGAATTAAATCGGACGAGGATGAGGCAGGACTGCAAAGAGACCTGGAGAGGCTGGACATGTGGTCCAGCCAAATGCAAAGTCATGAAGATTGTGGAGGGGCAAAGAAGACCGCAGACAGAGTATAGGCTAGGTGGACAAAGACTACAGACCTCACTCAGGGAGAAAGACCTTGGGGTGACCATAACACCGAGCACATCACCAGAGGCACACATCAACCAAATAACCGCTGCAGCATACGGGCGCCTGGCAAACCTGAGAATAGCGTTCCGATACCTTAATAAGGAATCGTTCAAGACACTGTACACTGTGTATGTTAGGCCCATACTGGAGTATGCAGCACCAGTCTGGAACCCACACCTGGTCAAGCACGTCAAGAAGTTAGAGAAAGTACAAAGGTTTGCAACAAGGCTAGTCCCAGAGCTCAAGGGAATGTCGTACGAGGAAAGGTTAAGGGAAATCGGACTGACGACACTGGAGGACAGAAGGGTCAGGGGAGACATGATAACGACATACAAGATACTGCGGGGAATAGACAAGGTGGACAGAGATAGGATGTTCCAGAGAGGGGACACAGGGACAAGGGGTCACAACTGGAAGCTGAAGACTCAGACGAGTCACAGGGACGTTAGGAAGTATTTCTTCAGTCATAGAGTTGTCAGCAAGTGGAATAATCTAGCAAGTGAAGTAGTGGAGGCAGGAACCATACATAGTTTTAAGAAGAGGTATGACAAAGCTCAGGAAGCAGAGAGAGAGAGGATCCAGTAGCGATCAGTGAAGAGGCGGGGCCAGGAGCTGAGTCTCGACCCCTGCAACCACAATTAGGTGAGTACAATTAGGTGAGTACACACACACACACACACATATATATATATATACACACACACACACACACACACACACATACACACACACACACACACACACACACACACACACACACACACACACACACACACACACACACACACACACACACACACACACACACACACACACACACACACACACGAGGCCAGGAGCTGAGTCTCGACCCCTGCAACCACAATTAGGTGAGTACATACACACACACACACACGCATACACACAGTTCCTCACAGGAGATTGGTGCAGAAGCTAGAGGATCAGGCGCGTAAAACAGGAAGGGCGCTTGATTGGATCAGAGAATACCTGATAGGGTGGCAAAAACGAGTCATGGTACGTGATGAGTTATCAAAGTGGGCATCTGTGACTAACGGGGTCCCACAGAGGTCGGCCCTAAGACCAGTGCTATTTCTGGTAAATATGAATGACATGTTCGTATATGATGTGAAGTTAATAAGGAGAATTAAATCAGATGAGGATCAGACAGGACTTCAAAGTGACCTAGACAGGCTGGACATCTAGTCCAGCAACTGACTTCTCAAATTTAACCCCGCCAAATCGGAGAAGGGCAAAGAAGACCGCAGATGGAGCACAGGCTAGGTGGCCAAAGCCTGCAAACCTCGCTCAAGGAGAAAGATCTTGGGATGAGTATAACACCGAGCACGTCTCCGGAAGCACACATCAGCCAGATAACTGCTGCAGCATATGGGCGCCTGGCAAAGCTGAGAATAGCGTTCCGATACCTTTGTAAGAAATCGTTCAAGACTGTACTCCGTGTACGGAGCTCACACTTGATCAAGCACGTCAAGAAATTAGAGACAGTGAAAAGGTTTGCAACAAGGTTAGTTCCAGAGCTAAGGGGTATGTCCAACAAAGAAAGGTTAAGGGAAATCAGCCTGACGTCACTGGAAGACAGGAGGGTTAGGGGAGACATGATAACAACATACAAAATACTGTGCAGAATAGACAAGGTGGACAGAGATAAGATGTTCCAGAGAGGGGTCACAGAAACAAGGGATCACAATTGGAAGTTGAAGACCCAGATGAGTCAAAGGGATATTAGGAAGTATTTCTTCAGTCATAGAGTAGTCAGGATGTGGAATAGCCTAAAAAGTGAGGTAGTGGAGGCAGGAACCATACATAGCTTTAAGATGAGGTATGATAAAGCTCATGGAGCAGGGAGAGTGAGGACCTAGTAGCACTCAGTGAAGAGGCGGGGCCAGGAGCTGAGTCTCGACCCCTGCAGCCACAATTAGGTGAGGTGAGTACAGAGTCACACACACACATACACACACACACACACACACACACACACACACACACACACACACACACACACACACACACACACACACACACACACACACATACACACACACACGGAGAAGCAAGCGATTACATAGCGGGAACGCTTCACTCTGGAGGTCCCAAAATGGTAATTGCAATGATGTATAACCCACCACAGAACAGCAGGAGGCCAAAGCAAGAGTATGAAGAGAGCAATAGAGCGATGGTTGACACACTGGCTGCAGTGGCCAGAAGAGCTCATGCATGCAGGGCAAAGCTCCTCATCGTGGGTGACTTTAACCACAAGGAGATCGACTGGGAGAATTTGGAGCCACATGGGGGCCAAGGTACATGGAGGGCTAAGATGATGGAGGTGGTACTGGAAAACTTCATGTACCAACACGTAAGGGACACTACAAGAGAGAGAAGAGAGGATGAACAAGCGAGACTGGACCTAGTATTCATCTTGAGTAGAGCAGATATTGAGGATATCACATATGAAAGACCCCTTGGGGCCAGCGATCATGTGGTTTTAAGCTTCGAATACACAGTAGAGCTACAAGTGGAGGGGGAAGCAGGAAAGCCAGGACGAATGAAGCCAAACTACAAGAAAGGGGACTACATGGGAATGAGGAACTTCCTGAACGGTGTTCAGTGGGACAGAGAACTGGCAGGGAAGCCAGTTAATGAGATGATGGAATATGTTGCAACAATGTGCAAAGAGAATGAGGAGAGGTTTGTACCCAAGGGTAACAGGTATAATGAAAAAGCCAGGATGAGCCCATGGTTCACCCAAAGGTGAAGGGAGGCGAAAACCAAGTGTGCTAGGGAATGGAAGAAATATGGCAGGCAAAGGACCCAGGAGAATAAGGAGAGCAGTCGTAGAGCCAGAAACGAATATGCACTGATAAGAATGGAGGCCCAACGACAATATGAAAACGACATAGCAGCGAAAGCCAAATCTGACCCGAAGCTGTTATACAGCCACATCAGGAGGAAAACAACAGTCTAGGACCAGGTAATCAGGCTAAGGAAGGAAGGAGGAAACACAACAAGAAATGGCCGTGAAGTATGTGAGGAACTCAACAGGAGATTCAAAGAAGTGTTCACAGAGGAGACAGAAGGGGCTCCAGAAAGACGAAGAGGTGGGGCACACCACCAAGTGCTGGACACAGAACACACAACCGAGGACTAGGTGAAGAGGCTTCTGAATAAGTTAGATACCTCAAAGGCAATGGGGCCGGATAACATCTCTCCATGGGTCCTGAGAGAGGGAGCAGAGGTACTATGTGTACCCCTAACAACAATATTCAATACATCTATCAAAACAGGGAGATTGCCTGAGGCATGGAAGACAGAAAATGTAGTCCCAATCTTTAAAAAAGGAGATAGACATGAAGCAGGGATAACAAGGAAGCAGGGATAACAGGGAAGGCACTACAATGGATCAGGGAATACTTGTCAGGAAGACACCACCGAGTCATGGTATGTGGCGAGGTGTCGGAGTGGGCACCTGTGACCAGCGGGGTCCCACAGGGGTCAGTCCTAGAACCAGTGCTCTATCTGGTATTTGTAAACGACACACACACACACACAGACACACACAGGATTTCACATCTTTCTGTAAAGTGACCTGATGACCCCCCTCCCTCCCTCTTACACCCCATGTTCCCCCTCCTGTCTCCCTTTCTCCCTCTCTCTTTATCTTCCTACCTCTCCCCCTCTCTAAATATATCTCTCTCCCCTCTAACATCTCTCTCTCCCATCTCTCTCCCTACTCCCTCTCTCTTTCTTCCTTCTCCCCCTGTCTCCCCTTCTCTCCAGTCTCTCTCCCCTCTTTTTCCCCCCTTTCTCTTTTTTTTTTTTTTTTTTTTTTTTTTACACAGGGTTTGACAAGGTTAAGGATCCCTAGCTTTATTGACAGCTATTTACAGGTTAAGGATTCCTAACTTTATTGGCAAGCTAAGAGCTGTTACCTACATCAGCTCATTTGAAAGCATTTTTATTGTTATGAGACATACAAGTAGGAAACAGGATGAAGTTGGAGCCATCTGTGGGCCAGCATTTTCATTTGATCAACTGACTTTATCTCGCTGACATCATTATCCTGTACGAATGTGTTCCATACTCGAGTCATCCTGGGTATATATGATCTCAGATGGAGTGATGTTCTGGAGAAGGGTACAGCCAGAGTGAAGTTGCTGCTTTCTGCCCGTCTTGTGGCATAAAAGCTTGTTTCACGCTGTCCTCGAAGTGGATCCAAGTGTGATATTTTGACAATATTGGCCTTGTACATAACAGTAAGGCCACCCACATCCCTCCTATGTTGAAGGTTCTGCTGAAATGACAGATCTATCCAGGATGGGTCCAGGCGAGAGATGAGACGTCTTGCTCTGTTCTCTACTCTGTCAAGCAGTCGCAGATGAGACGGGGGGGGGGCAGGCAAACCAAGAAAGTGGAGCATACTCAAGGTGCGAGCGTACTTGTGCCTCGTACAGGATCTTGCAACCCCTACTCTCTCTCTCTCTCTCTCAATCTCTCTCTCTCTCTCTATCTCTCTCTCTCTCTCTCTCTCTCTCTCTCTCTCTCTCTCTCTCTCTCTCTCTCTCTCTCTCTCTCTCTCTCTCTCTCTCTCTCTCTCTCTCTCTCTCTACCTCTATAGCTATCTCTCTCCCATCTCCCATCTCTCCCCTCTAACATCTCTCCCCCTCTCAGTATCTCTCCTCTCTCTCCCATTTCCCATCTCTCTCTCTCTCTCCTCTGCCCATCTCTCTCCTCACTCCTCTCTCTTCCCCTTTCTCTCCCATCTCCCCCTCTCTCTCCCCCTTTCTCTCCCATCTCCCCCTCTCTCTCCCTCTTCTCCCCTGTCTCTCCCCCTCTCTCTCCCCTTTCTTTGCCCCCTTTCTCTCTCCCCTCTCCTCTCTCTCTATCTCTCTCCTTCCCCCTTTTTTCCCTTCTCACTCTCTCTCCTTCTCACTTTCCCTTCTCTCTTTCCCTCTCTCTCTCTCCCCCTTTTTTCCTTTCCCACTCACCCCCACTCTCCTTCTACCTTTCCCTTCTCTCTCTCTCTCTCTCTCTCTCTCTCTCTCTCTCTCTCTCACTCTTTTTCTATGGTGAGGAGTGGAAGGAACCAGGGATCAGATGA
>NC_091384.1:12977210-12990732 GCF_038502225.1 Cherax quadricarinatus | reverse complement strand
GGGATCAGATGAGAATGGTTCTGGTAGGGAGGAGTGGATGGAAAAGCAGTGGAAAAGGATGGAACAAGAGTGGGAGAGAAAATTAGGAGAGCTTTCTGAAAAAATGGAGATAGAGCTTTCTGTGAAAATGGAAAAGAAGTTGGAGAAGGAGAAGAAGAATTGGGAGGCATAAGTCGAAACTGCAGTAGCCAGGATAAGGGTCCTAGAAGATGAGGTAAACAGGCTGAAGTGAGTTACAAGGGCATTGACCAGAGAAGACACAGCATATGAAGCTGAGAGGCTGAACAGGAAGGAAGGAGTTATGAATTATGCTAAGGTCATATCAGCCTGCCAAGAAGGGCCAAGGAGTGAAAGGGGAGAGCAGCCAGGTGATGATGGAGAGGATGATAGGTCAAATGCAGAGGCATAACCATGCTGCCAAGAGCCACTGGAAAAATCAAGGGAGAAAATGACCACGTACAGTCAGGAACCAGAGCCACAGAGGGAGAGGCAATGGGAAGAGGAAAGGGCAAAATCAGTGTTTATCCATGGGCTTCAGGAGAGAGAGTAAAGGACACATACTGAAAGACAGCAGGCAGAAAGAAAGGAGATCGAGAACATCATCACAGAAATAGGTGAAGATGACATGGACGAGATTGTAAACTTTCAGAGAATAGGGGGGTACTTGAAGGGGAGACAACGACCGATCAAGCTGATTCTCAGAACAGAAACAGTGCAGAACAGGATCCTCCAAGACAAACCACGGTTGAAGTACTCAGAAGGGTACAAGAGGGTGTTCCTAGACAGAGACAGAACACAAACAGAACGACAGCAGCTGAGGGAGAGGACAAAAAAGTGAAAGGAGCTAGGAAAGGAGACAAGGATGGAACCAGCAGAGGTCAATCAGAGCAGGGCAGAGCAGGAAGGGCAGGTACATGCAGAACCATCCTCAGAACCCAACAACCTACCACACCATCCCAACACAAACTACAATCCACACTCACAGCTTCCACTCAACACCCAGATATAGAATCCCACAGTACGCTACCAAGTCTCCCACCCTCACAGGCCCCCCAAACCACAGTTTTGGAGAGGAAACTGAAGGTATGGTACACAAATGCGGATGGAATAAAAAATAAGTGGGAGTAGTGGCACGAAAGAGTCAAAGAGGCATCACCGGACATCATAGCTCTCACAGAAACCAAGCGTACAGGTATGATAACAAATGACATCTTTCCAACAGGGTACCAGATCCTGAGGAAAGACAGAGAGAACAGGGGGGTGGAGGAGTGGCATTCCTGATCAAAAACCAATGGAATTTTGATGAGCTGCAGAGAGGAGACAGTTGAGAAGCAAGAGATTACATAGCGAGAATGCTTCACTCTGGAGGTCCCAAAATGGTAATTGCAGTGATGTATAACCCACCAGAGAACAGCAGGAGGCCAAAGTAAGAGTATGATGAGAGCAATAGGCGATGGTTGCCACACTGGCTGCAGTGGCCAGAAGAGCTCATGCATCCAGGGCAAAACTCATGATCATGGGTGACTTTAACCACAAAGAAATCGATTGGGAGAACTTGGAGCCACATGGGGACCAAGATACATGGAGGGCTAAGATGATGGAGGTGGTACTGGATAACTTCATATACCAACACGTAAGGGACACTACAAGAGAGAGAGGAGAGGATGAACCAGCGAGACTTGACCTAGTATTCACCTTCAGCAGTGCAGATATTGAGGACATCACATATGAAAGACCCCTTGGGGCAAGCGATCAAGTGGTTTTAAGCTTCGAATACACAGTAGAGGTACAAGTGGAAGGGAAAGCAGGAAGGCCAGGGTGAATGAAGCCAAACTACAAGAAAGGGGACTACACAGGAATAAGGAAATTCCTGAACAGGATTCAGTGGGACAGAGAACTGGCAGGAAAGCCAGTTAATGAGATGATGGAATATGTAACAACAACGTGCAAGGAGGCTGAGAAGAGGTTTGTACCCAAGAGTAACAGGAATAAAGAAAAAGCCAGGATGAGCCAATGGTTCACCCAAAGGTGCAGGGAGGCAAAATCAAAGTGTGCTAGGGAATGGAAGAAATACAGAAGGCAAAGGACCCAAGAGAATAAGGAGAGCAGTCACAGAGCCAGAAATGAATATGTACAGATAAGAAGGGTGGCCCAACGACAATGTGACAACTACATAGCAGCGAAAGCCAAATCTGACCCGAAGCTGTTATTCAGCCACATCAGGAGGAAAACAGTCGAGGACCAGGTAATCAAGCTAAGGAAGGAAGGAGGAGAGACAACAAGAAACGACCGTGAAGTATGTGAGGAACTCAACAAGAGATTCAAAGAAGTGTTCACAGACGAGACAGAAGGGGCTCCAGAAAGATGGAGAGGTGGGGCACACCACCAAGTGCTGGACACAGTACACACAACCGAGGAAGAAGTGAAGAGGCTTCTGAGTGAGTTAGATACCTCAAAGGCAATGGGGCTGGATAACATCTCTCCATGGGTCCTAAGAGAGGGAGCAGAGGTGCTATGTGTACCCTTAACAACAATATTCATTACATCTATCGAAACAGGGAGATTGCCTGAGGCATGGAAGACAGCAAATATAGTTCCAATCTTTAAAAAAGGAGACAGACATGAAGCACTAAACTACAGACCAGTGTCACTGACATGTATAGTATGCAAAATCATTGAGAAGATTATCAGGAGAAGAGTGGAGGAACACCTAGAAAGGAATGATCTGATCAACAGCAGCCAACATGGTTTCAGGGACGTGAAATCCTGTGTCACAAACCTACTATGATATGGTGACAGCAGTAAGACAAGAGAGAGAGGGGAGGGTGAATTGCATTTTCTTGGACTGCAAGAAGGCGTTTTACACAGTTACACACAAGAGGTTAGTGCAAAAACTGGAGGACCAAGCAGGGGTAACAGGTAAGGCGCTACAATGGATCAGGGAATACTTGTCAGGAAGTCAGCAGCGAGTCACGGTACGTTGTGAGGTGTCAGAGTGGGCGCCTGTGACCAGCGGGGTCCCACAGGGGTCAGTCCTAGGACCAGTGCTGTTTCAGGTATTTGTGAACGACATGACGGAAGGAATATACTCCGAAGTGTCCCTGCTTGCAGATGACGTGAAGTTGATGAGAAGAATTCATTCGATCGAAGACCAGGCAGTACTTCAAAGGGATCTGGACAGGCTGCAGACGTGGTTCAGCAACTGGCTCCAGGAGTTCAACCCCACCAAATGCATAGTCATGAAGATTGGGGAAGGGCAAAAAAGACCCCAGATGGAGAACAAACTAGGGGGCCAGAGACTGCAAACCTCACTAAAGAAAAAGGATCTTGAGGTGAGTATAACAACGAGCACATCTCTGGAGGCGCACATCAGCCATTAAAGCTGCTGCAGCATATGGGCGCCTAGTAAGCCGCCTAAGAACAGCATTCCGACATCTCAGTAAGGAATCGTTCAGGACCTTTTACACTTTGCACTTTAGGCCCATGTTGGAGTATGCAGCTCCAGTTTGGAACCTACACCTAGCCAAGCACGTTAGGAAGCTGCAGAAAGTGCAGAGGTTTACAGCAAGACTAGTCCCGGAGTTTAAGGGTATGTCCTACGAGAAGAGGTTATGGGAAATAGACCTGATGACACTGGAAGACCGAGAGATAAGGGGGATATGATAACGGTATATAAAATAATGAGAGAAATCGACAAGGTGGACAGAGACATCATGTTCCAGAGATGGGACACAACAACAACGGGACACAGTTGGAAGATGAAGACTCAGATGAATCAGAGGGATGTTAGGAAGTATTTTTTCAGCCTCAGAATTGTCAGGAAGTGGAATAGTCCAGGAAGTGATGTAGTAGAGGCAGGATCAATACATAGCTTTAAGAAGGGGTACGATAAAGCTCATGGGCCAGGAGGAGTGTCCTATTAGCAGCCAATGAAGAGGCTGGGCCAGGACCTACGGCTTGACCCCTGCAACCACAACTAGGTGAGCAGAACTAGATGAGTACACACACACACACACACACACACACACACACACACACGCACACGCACACACACACACACACACACACACACACACACACACACACACACACACACACACACACACACACGAGCGTGCACGCGCGGGCAGTAACGGTCGAGGTACTAGCATCACACAGTGTTCATGAATTTTAGTGTTTTCTGGCCTACCCAAGGTTATTGCAGGGATCATCGAAAGTGTCAGAGACAGTGAACAATCCAAGAAGCGAAATACAAGCTGCCATAAATCAGAAAAGTGAGGTCAGGGCTACAGTTTATATAAAACAATTTGAAAGTAAAATCAGAGCCTGAAGAAGGAGGCAGGAGGCCTATAGCCGGGTGTAGGCAGTGTTTTCACAAACCAACATAACTGCAAATTCAAATTGGATAAGTGTAACTCCCCAAGCCAGAGAGATAAATGCAAATAAAGGATAGATGAGTTAGAGAATAATAAAACAATCAATAAATTTAGGGGAAGAAAAGGAGAAATATATAATAAAATGAAACAATCAAAGGGAAGTAACCAGCAATTATTCTCGGAATTTCTGGTGTTTTCCTGAAACAAATGTATCCATTATAAAGGACTAAAGTGTTCACCTGGTCAGTAAAGTTCATATCTTGGTAGTATAGTACGAGATGATAGTGTATTAGACAAAAGCAAAAAGCTTGAGTATTGTGGAAATTTGTGTGGACTGCCTCCTTGTGAGCTGCTCCCCTGACAAGTGCTGTTGACACAGACACCTTGAGATTAGTCATCCCAGGCTCACACGTGGCTTTTATGACACATTTCTATATGCAACTGATCTTGCAAGAAATTCCTAACTACATGTATGAATGAAGGACTTGCTCACTTCTGGTCCCTCACCCTCAGGACACCACATACAGTGACGGATTTATTTGGTCTTCGAGTGCCCGTCACCCCTCAGATCGACTATAACCCACGTTTCCCCAGAATATCATTGGCCAACTAATGCTGAGAGAAATGAAAGGTCTTGTCTTATTGTGGGTGGGCCTGGGTGGACAAGAATATCCACAGTACTTCGGGAAGCCTCAATGATTTTGTGGTCTCCAGGCCAAGTGTATGAATGTCTGTTCTCTTTGCTCCTTGACACAGCACTTCTTGTCGCTGTAGTGTCTGTTCTCCAAGAAGATAGCTGATATCTTTATCATTCCCACCTTCGTTCGAGTATGGGGTTCCCAGTTGACCTAAGCCTAACTGTGTTAAGGATCTAAGGCTACAATATTAGCATCTAAGGTTACTTCTCTAATTCTAATATTAGTTACTAATTGTAAACCTGCCTGAACTTTCCTTGAAGGATAAATACATCAATTAATATGTACAGTCACCACCTCCGCCAACTAGGTGTGTGTGTGTGGCTGTTAAGGGCTCATACTGCTTATTAACTGTTACCTTGTGGAAGTTATTTGGTCTCACAGTAAGTTTCCACATCCTCCCGCCGGCGAAGGTAGATCCTAAGTCTAGATCAAGTCCACCTCCCACAAGCCCCCACAGCAGGCCCTGGACACAAGTGCTGTCCGGCCAGTCTCGTCGAGCAGACTCTGGTCTAACTTCAACTGTTCAGTTTCCACCATGTGGACCCCTGGGATGGAAACTTGTTGGTTTTGGTGGTCTTAACATCCTTCCGTTTAACTTTAACTGTAATGTCTTTCGCATGTCTGACTGGTGTAGGTCTGAAGCTCGGGGGAACGAGGGGAGGTAGTATGCCATAGATAAGGCTGGAGCTGTGAAATAACCTGAGGATTGATACAACTCTTTTCTTGTATAATTGATTCGTGTAAAAGAAAAAAAAGTATATGGTTAACGTGTGACGTAAGGGGTTAAAAAGGTCACTGGATGGCGAAATATTTCTACAATTAAAATTCCCAGACTCTGCACAAGTGTCCCATTCTTCAGCTTGCTAACAGACAGAAAACAAGAGTTCAACTGAATGTTGAGGTGTCTGATTGGCTTAACGTAAAGAGAGTTTTCCAAAGTGATCAACATCTGGTTGAATCCTCTTCACAATTTACATATGTCAACATGGGTTTGGGATTACAGATGGCAAAATTTGCAGATGAAATCAAATTTGAAAAAGTGGAGCATCGAAATAAGGTTGTTTGAGTATCCCAAAGAAGGTTGAATATTCCAAAGAAGGTTGTTTGAGTATTCCAAAGAAGGTTGAGTGTTCCAAAGAAGGTTGTTTGAGTATTCCAAAGAAGATAGTCTGAGTATCCCAAAGAAGGTTGTTTGAGTATTCCGAAGAAGGTTGTTTGAGTATTCCGAGTATCCTGGAGTTATGCTGGTGTGTTTACCACTGTGGTCCAAGACGTGTTACAAACATGTATCAAACATGAAAACTAAATGTTTACCAATTAACCTAAAAGAAAAAACTAAGTCCAAGCAGCCATTGTTGTTACTGTTGTCAGTCGTTGTAAGGTATTATCCAGCACATGAGTAATATCCAGCACATTAGCATTATCCAGCACATGAGTATTATCCAGCACATGAGTAATATCCAGCACATTAGAATTATCCAGCACATGAGTATTATCCAGCACATTAGCATTATCCATCACATGAGTATTATTCAGCACATGAGTAATATCCAGCACATTAGCATTATCCAGCACATGAATATTATCCAGCACATGAGTAATATCCAGCACATTAGCATTATCCAGCACATGAGTATTATCCAGCACATGAGTAATATCCAGCACATGAGTATTATCCAGCACATGAATATTATCCAGTGCATGAATATTATCCAGCACATGAATATTATCCAGCACATGAGTATTATCCAGCACATGAATATTATCCAGTGCATGAATATTATCCAGCCCATGAATATTATCCAGCACGTGAGCATTATCCAGCACATGAGTATTATCCAGCACATGAGTATTATCCAGTACATGAGTATTATCCAGCACATGAGTATTATCCAGCACATGAGTATTATCCAGCACATGAGTAATATCCAGCACAATAGTATTATCCAGCACATGAATATTATCCAGCACATGAGTAATATCCAGCACAATAGTATTATCCAGCACATGAATATTATCCAGCATGTGAGTATTATCCAGCACATGAGTATTATCCAGGCTATAAATATTATTCAGCACATGAGTAGTATCCAGGACATGAGTATTATCCAGCACATGAATATTATACAGCACATTAGTATTATCCAGAACATGGATATTATCCAGCACATGAATATTATACAGCACATTAGTATTATCCAGAACATGGATATTATCCAGCATGTGAGTATTATCCAGCACATGAGTATTATCCAGGCAATAAGTATTATTCAGCACATGAGTAGTATCCAGGACAGGAGTATTATCCAGCACATGAATATTATCCAGCATGTGAGTATTGTGGAAAATGATTTCCCAAAATTATGGTGTATATTTTTTATAATGTAAATATACCCATTTATAATGTAAATATATTATTGGTCTAAAGTGTATTTTAAAGAAGTGAAGCGACAGGGAAGCTCTGCGCCTGTGCTGACCAGCAGGGGGAGAGACGCCATTGTTTGGAATGTGGTACAGGCACGCTAATGAAATGTGCATAGATTTCGTCGCTCTGGAAGTTAAATTGTGTTTAAAACTTCTCAAATAGGAGCCGAAATTGTTGGATTTGTAGTCCTGCATAACGTGAGCATTAAGCAGATGGACAGGACAGCTTAGGAACCTCAGCTAAGTCGTTGTCTATTTATGTTGAGATTCTGGCCAGTATTTTCTTCATATTTAGGCAGGCGGGGTATGACACACCGTAATCTCCAGACTAATTGGTGAGTCTTATTATTATAAATTCTCCTTCAATTTATATGGATTCACATTTTAAATTTAATATACAGTCCACATATTTATATTAATGTTTTTACCAGAATTCCTGGTGATGTATATTTCATTTGAAATTAATATAGGTCCAGAGTGACTTGTGGAGATATAGATTATGATAGGTATCAAAGGGGGACATTTTTGCGACCTAGGTGTCCTAAAATTCCTACTTGTCTCTGTAACCTTGATAAAGAATAATTATCTTTGTTACCATTTACTGGTATGTACCTTATGAGTTACATCAAGGTCAATTTAATTTTCCACAAGTATTATCCCACACATGAGTATTATCCAGCACAAGAGTATTATCCAGTACATTAGTATTATCCAGCACAAGAGTATTATCCGGCACATGAGTATTATCCAACAAATAAGTATACAATATATATGGAAAGCTGTGCCTGATGAATGATTATCAGGGTTAATCCGAGGAGAGAGAGGTTAGCCTTAATTCCTTCAAAGGTTAATTAGGTTCAATATTGATGCTGGTCACTTATTTAAAAACCGGTTATTGACTGTAAATATACCGAGGGTTGTGTATATCTCAGTTCGAATATACCGAGAGAGAGATGTATGTTTCAGTTTATATATATTGAGTAGTGTTTATCCGAGAGGTGTGTATATCCTAAGTATATACATCGAAAATAGATTCCATTGTGATAAATTAGACACATGTGCAACTCTTGGGTATCTTTATTGAGGAAACGTTTCGCCACACAGCTGAAGCCACTGTGTGGCGAAACGTTTCCTCAATAAAGATACCCAAGAGTTGCACATGTGTCTAATTTATCAACGTGTTGGTTCTCTGAACCATTCATCTACAAAGATTCCATTGTACATTTACCGGAAGGAAATCTCAGTTTATATCAGTGTATCTTAGTGTGTAGAATAAACATATTAGTGTACATACACCGGAATATTAAGTGTATTCACAAAGTGTGTGTATCAATTTATAACCCGAAATGGTCTCCCACTGTATATAGTAATATTTTAATCCCACTAGATAGCAGGATGGTAGACACCAACCACCCAGGGAGGTACTGCCATCCTGTGGTAGTAGGTTGGTAGACATCATCCACCCAGAGAGGTACTGCCATCCTGTGGTAGTAGGTTGGTAGACATCATCCACCCAGAGAGGTACTATCATCCTGCGGTAGTAGGTTAAGAACATAAGAACATAAGAATGGAGGAACACTGCAGAAGGCCTACTGGCTCATACAAGGCAGGTCCTTATCAAAACGACCTCTACCCAAAGCTAGCCAAGAATTAACTACCGTACCCAATGACACCAATCAAACCCAGCCCCTCCCACTCATATATTTGTCCAGTCTCTTCTTAAAGCTACCCAAGGTCCTAGCCTCTATCACCCCCACAACTCTGTTAGAAAACCAGTACTTACCTATGTCCTTTCTAAATCTAAATTTATCCAACTTAAATCCATTATTTCTGGTTCTTACCTGGTTCGACACCCTCAATACCTTATTAATATCTCCTTTGTTTATGCCCGTCATCCACTTATACACCTCAATGATATCTTCTCTCATTCTACGCCTCTCCAGAGAGTGAAGATTTAAGGCTTTAAGTCTATCTTCATACGGGAGATTCCTTACACAGTAAATCATTTTAGTCATTCTTCTCTGTATGTTCTCCAATGAGTCTACATCCATCCTGTAGTAAGGAGACCAAAACTGAGCAGCATAATCTAAATGAGGCCTCACCAGTGATGTAAAGAGCTGTAAAATAACTTTTGGGCTTCTGTTACTTATACTTCTTGAGATAAATCCAAGTAATCTGTTTGCCTTGTTGCGCACACTTGAACATTAAAATGGTATAAAATACCGACAGGTTGTTAGGTAAGACACATATGCAACAGTTAGGTATCTTTATTTCGAAACGTTTTGCCTACACAGTAGGCTTCTTCAGTCGAGTACAGAAAAGTTGATAGAAGCAGAAGATACTTGAAGACGATGTAATCAGTCCATCACCCTTTAAGTTTAAGGGTGATGGACTGATTACATCGTCTTCAAGTATCTTCTGCTTCTATCAACTTTTCTGTACTCGACTGAAGAAGCCTACTGTGTAGGCGAAACGTTTCGAAATAAAGATACCTAACTGTTGCATGCGCACACTTAGGCACTGCTGCCTTGGCTTTAGGTTTCTGCTTACCATGACTCCCAAGTCCTTTTCACACTCTGTATGATGAAGCTCTACTTCACCTAGTTTATAGCTTCGAGGGTTATTTTCATTACCAAGGACCAGTACCTTACACTTATCCACATTGAACTTCATCTGCCATTTTTCAGACCTTGACATTAATTTGTCTAAATCCTCCTGCAGTTCATTGCTATCCTCCTCAGAATGAATCATACGGCCTATCTTTGTATCATCAGCAAACTTGCTCATGTCTCTCGTAATCCCTTCATCAAGGTCATTAATGTAAATTATGAACAAGAGAGGGCCTAAAACTGATCCTTGTGGAACGCCACTAGTGACTAATCCCCATTCAGATTTCACTCCATTAATGGTAACTCTCTGCTTTCTATTGGTAAACCATGCCTCTATCCATGCTAGAACTTTACCTCCTATACCATGAGCTGCCACTTTTCTTAAGAGTCTCTTGTGAGGTACTCTATCGAAGGCTTTACTAAAATCCAAATAAACAATATCATATTCTTTATCACTGTCAACTGCCTCAAAAGTTCTATTGAAGAACTTCAGTAAGTTTGTCAGGCAGGAACGACCTCTCGTGAATCCATGCTGAGATTCATTAATTAAATTATGCTCTTCAAGGCGACTTCTAATAATGTCAGCTATAATTGATTCTAGTAATTTGCCAACTATAGATGTCAGGCTTATTGGACGGTAATTTGAAGGAGTGGACTTATCCCCTGATTTGAATATAGGAACCACATTAGCCATCTTCCACAACTCTGGCACAACACCGGTAAGGATGGACGCATTGAATACACTCGTTAATGGCTGACTAAGCTCCATCTTGCATTCCTTAAGTACCCTGGAAAATAACTCGTCGGGCCCCGGGGACTTATTTTGCTTCAGTTTGTCTATCTGTTAGATAACCATGTCCTTCGTGACAGTAATATTAGTCAATTTGAATTCGTCAGGAACTGAATAATTGTTAATTTCTGGAATCTCATTTATGTCTTCCTGTGTAAAAACTGACAAAAAATTAATCATTAAATATGGAACACATTTCCAGTTCGTTATCCGTCAGCTGTCCATTCCCAATTTTCAGAGGTCCTACTTTTTCCTTAATCTTCGTCCCATACACTTGAAAGAACCCCTTTGGATTGGTCTTTGATTCATTAGCAACTCTAATTTCATAGTCACGTTTAGCATTTCTAATCCCCTTTTTTACTTCTCTTTTAAGCTGAACATATTGGTTAGTAAGGTTAACCTCTCCCCTTCTGATGCGCCTATATATTCCCCTTTTCTCCCCTAATAAATGCTTTAGCCTCCTGGTAACCCATTTGGGATCGTTATTATCAGATATAATTTCCCTCTGGGGAATGTATATTCTCTGAGCACGGTGTACATTATTAAGAAAAAAATCATAAACGCAGATCCCTTCGTAATCATAAGTATGATAATCGTCAATAGAATCATTAGCTAGATAACCCAATCAAGATTTGACAGGTGTTCCCTAAGTCCATTATAATCGGCAGAACGAAAATCATGGATTTTTACTGTATTATCGTTATTCCTGTATTCCCAGTTAATGCTGAAAGTGATGGATTTGTGATCACTTGCGCCAAGCTCATCAGTGATTTTCAGATTATTTACGAGTGTTTCCTTATTTGACAAGACTAAGTCAAGTAAATTATTACCCCTGGTAGGCTCTGTTACACACTGCTTCAGAAAACAGTCTTGAACTGTTTCCATAAAGTCACTGGACTCCAGATTACCGGTCAAAGAATTCCAGTCTATTTGACTAAAGTTAAAATCCCCTACAATCACTGTTATTGTGTCTAGAAGCCCTAACAATTTCGTCCCAAGAAGTCTCCCTCTATCGTGATCCAAGCCTGGAGATCGGTATATTACACCTAGAATTAGCTTTTCTTGACCCTCCACGAACTCTACCCAAACATATTCTGTTGCTGTTCCATCTATTTTTATACCTGTTTTTATGCAACAGTTAATATTTTCTCGAACATATAATGCAACTCCTCCCCCTTCCCACAACATCTATCCTCATGGAACAACTTAAACCCTTGAATATTACACTCAACAATCATATCCCGACTATTTAAATCATACCACGTTTCAGTTAATGCAATGACATCGAAGTTCCCAGCACATGCTATCAAACGTAGTTTATTAATCTTATTTCTTGTACTTCGATTGTTAGCATAAAATACCATTATATGTTTTTTATTCTGCACATTTTTCCTATCCATCTTTGTTTTTACATAATTTCTGAAATTATCATTACCTAGGGTTACTCCATGACAGTTACTATTAAGATTCTTAATATCAGAGCATAGGTCAATATATTGATACTCATTTTTTATCATTTCTAAACCCATACCTCTAACTAATCCTAGTTTAAAGTCCTAACAACCCCCTCAACTGAGCTAGCAAGAAAACCCACACCTGTCCTGGATAAGTGAACCCGATCCCTGGCATACATGTCATTTCGGCCATAGAAGTTGCCCCAGTTGTCAATGAATGGTACTGCATTACTCTTACACTGTTTATCCAGCCAGCAATTAATACCAATTGCTCTGGACAACCATTCATTTCCAACACCCCTTCTTGGCAAAATGCCACATATAACAGGGCGCCCCCCCCTTCTTCCTAATTATGTCTATTGCTGTCTTGAACCTTCTAAGTCCTCACTTCTGCGCTTGCCTACATCACTGCCTCCAGCACTGAGGCAGATGATTGGATTGATCCCATTACCATTCATGATGTTGTCAAGCCGGCTAGCAATGTCCTCCATCCCAGCCCCAGGAAAGCAAACTCTGTCTCCTACTCCTGTCCTTCAAGCAGAAAGCCCTATCCATATATCTAACCTGGCTATCCCCAACAACAACAATATTCTTACCTTCCTTGGTGTCGTTTGTAGTGGCGTTCCCAGTAGTCGACTCACATTCGTCGGGTAGCACCGAGAATGTATTGGATGTCTCCACAACAGTTTCCACAGCAGTCTCTTTCTTCTTCGTCGTCTTTACCTTTCCATTCGTCTTCTTGATCGTCAACTTCGTCTCCTGCTGTCCAGCCACTGTCCACGTTCCCTTCTTGACCTGAGGACTCGAAACAGGAGGACTACTCCGAATCCTCTTGTTTTCCTCAGTCAATCGCCGTTTCTCCATCTTCGCTACCCTCAATTCTTCCTTAAGCTGCTGGTAAAGTTGCTCGATTGAGAGCATCTTGGTTCAGTCCACGGGGAGTACACAAGACACTTCTTAACAGAGTTAAGTACAGGTCACCACTGAGTTAAGTACAGGTCACCACTGAGTTAAGTACAGGTGACCACTGAGTTAAGTAGTTTGGTAGACAACAACCACCCAGGGAGGTACTACCATCCTGTGGTAGTAGGTTGGTAGACAGCAACACCCACGGAGGTTCTACCATCCTGTGATAGTAGGTTGGTAGACAACAACCACCCAGGGAGGTTCT